>NC_080078.1:18460691-18556073 GCF_949987535.1 Balaenoptera acutorostrata | reverse complement strand
CCGTCTATCAACCTAAATTCATTTTAGAAAGAATGGAACTAGGATACTTCACCATCTTTAAGGCTGTCCAACTCCTATGAAGATGAAATTACTCCTGGCAGTGGTTGGACATTGAATGATACAATGACATCCTCTGAAGGAGATGAAGAGGGTGACAGAGAAAACTGAACAAGAGCCATGGAATGGAAACACTTCTGGGGCCACCGTGGCAACTGCCATGGACATGGCCTCCTGCTTCCTTCTCACCAGCCCTGCTCATTCACAGATGATTATGACATTGGGCACCATATGCATAAGTTAAGTGGACGTTGGTGAGAGGAAACTTATGATGGGTGAATAACTGTGTTCGAAGTCAGGATTTCATCCACTGATGACTTGGCATGAACTATCTACCCTAAGCCTTCCCGTTTGTAGAAATAATTTTTACTTTTTCCCCCATCTTTCCTGACACCTCAAAGAGCACAAAGAGAGGTTCAGATTTCAGATCCAAATGTTTTTCCATCCCCAGGGCTATAGTCTCTCAGGTCAGAAAGATGAAAAGTTATTTTAGCTTTCTTTGGAGGTTCCCTAACTAATACCAAGAATCCAATGTTAATTATCCTGTCTTGAGCACTTAGGTCACACACTTTACATCAACTATCTCCTTTAATTGTCACAACAATGGAAGGAGAGTAGGAGGTGGAGATGCGAGGAGGTATAAGTACCACAATTTTGCAGATGAGGAGACTGAGGCTCAGAGAGTTAAGTAAATTTCCTTTTATCTTATACTTGGGGAAAAACAGAACTAAAATTCAAATGAAGGACTGTTGAAGTAGACAAGTCAACAGTCAAGTAGAGTTCATTTAATCATATAAAAACACCATCTCTCATCTTTGATTTCAGTCCCTCCTTACCAGGAGATGCTCTCACCAGTTTGAAACAAGCAGAATTGAGAAATTTAGAATGTTTACTTTCTTACAAAAATTAGCATGTCAAAAAATCTTTACTTGCTTATGATAACTCTAGTCTCCAGGGAAACTCCAGGGTTATAATGCAATGCAGGAGGCAGTAGACAAAAACTGCATGCAGGTGGATTGCTAAATGCTCAAGCTGGGTACAGGAGCAATCACCACCCTAGGAATGAGAACGCTAGGTTTCTAACCTCAGCTCTGCTGTGTGACCTCAGCATGGACTTTCTCAGCCTCACTCTGTTTCTCCTTTGAGAAATGGAAATGAGAATTTTTGCTCTGCATATTCTATAGTAGTAAAAGAATTTGAAACAGCATAAATGCCCACCAGCAGGAGATTGGCTAAATTATGACATGCCCATGCAATGACATACCATGACCATTAAGAAATGATTTGGTGAAATACAAATCTATTAATAGCTAACTATAATCCGGGCACTGTGCTTTACATGTATCAGCTCATTTAATTTTCCCAAAAATCAATGAGGTTTTTATCAAGTCCATTTTATAGATGAGGTGAATTAATTTGCCCAAAGTCATAGCTAATAAATGAAATTGGAATCAAAACCCAGTCAATCTTATCCAGAACTCACTGTTAACTATAACATAATTACATAGAAATATGGTCTAATTTTAAGCTTTAGAATGCAAGCTATAAAATGGAACAATTATCAGTTATTTATTACTGTGTAATAAACCACGCCAAAAAGGTAATGGCTTAAAGTAGCAACAATTTTTATTGTGATTTATAAGCATTTTTGCAGTTCTGCAATCCAGGCTCGACCCAGCCCGGTGGTTCTTCTGGGGGCTTTCTGGTGGTCTTTTGCGGGAGTACACTCACAGTGCAGGTCAGGTGGGTGCTGGGCTCAACCGGGAAGCTGGACAGACTGGGCCTGTCTCTCCTTGAAGTCTCAAGGCCTCTTCCTCCCCATGTGGTTTCTCAACAGCATATACATCCTACATGGCTGCTCAGAGCTCCCGAGAAAGCCACGATAGAAGCTGCCCAGCTTTCTTAAGGCTGACGCCTGGAATTGACACAGCCTCATCAGGCTGCATCCTATTGGTTGAAGCAAGTCACGGGACCAGCCCAGATGCCAGGGGAGGAGACTACACAGGTATAAGTACCGGAAGCACGCTGCCCTGGGGACCACCAATGTATTGATAATACAGCACCACAGTATGTGGTAATGGAATCACAGTTACAGAAAAGCACGTTTATAGGAGAAGTACCCAAATGGATATACTTTAAAACATTAACAATGTTTATCTGGCACAGGGAGAGATTAAAATTAGGATTTTCTTTCTTCTTATATTGGTCTATCTGTATTTTCCAAATTGTCCAGAATGAATATGTACTAGTTTTATATAAGTAAAATAATCAAGGCTAGCGTTTGCTTCCAGGAATAAGAAAATAATTCCTGGTCTGCGTGGTCCAGCCAAAAATAGTCACTTACTATCTAGCACTTACTGTGTACTCATATATATTAACTCTTTAGTTCTCCCAGGCACTACAAAGTAGATACCATTATTCTCCCCATTTTATGGATGCACAAGCTGAGGCACAGTGAGGTTAGATAACTGCCTACGACTACAGAGTTGGTAGCAGCCGAAGCTGAGAACCAAAACCAGGCAGTTTGGCTCCAGAGCGAGGCTCAGTGCTTAGGTTTCTTTGGGTCTTTTGTCTGCATGTACCGATAATCTAGCGCTTCTTGCCTGCAATGTTTCCTTCTTTTTGTGTGAACAGCGTGGTTCACGGATCTCTTCCAGGAAACTAAAACCCAAGAACCTCCCCCATCATCCTAGGAGGTCTCCATAATTTCAGCTGTTTTGGCTGAGACCAGGGCAACAGTGTGCAAGGGTGGACCTCAAGTTAGAAATCTCCAGACCCTGCCTGAGAGTTTTCCCCCATTTGTTATGAACCATATTAGCCAACAGGCAAACTGAGAATCCCCTCTCCCAATCAAAACACTCATCCACAAAAGTACATTCATGCATGTGTGGGCACATGAATATGGATACATGCATATTTATGAACAGTTCTATGCCTGAGGTGGTTTGCACATGCATACACATACAGGTCCACACAGGAAGGCATGCA
Organism: Balaenoptera acutorostrata; assembly: GCF_949987535.1. Lineage (NCBI taxonomy): Eukaryota > Metazoa > Chordata > Mammalia > Artiodactyla > Balaenopteridae > Balaenoptera > Balaenoptera acutorostrata. The sequence goes on along the minus strand of NC_080078.1, from coordinate 18,553,028 downwards.
CATACATGCACACGCATACACATATATCAAAAGTAAAATCACAAGCATATACACCATGTACACACATGCAGCCATTTCTAGGAAGAAAACTGGATATACATGTGTATGCATGCATTCCCACTCTGATTTATACACTCATGCATTTACATGCTGTGTGCACCCATGTGTGTGCAAATACATGCATTTACACATACTTTTAGACCCACGTATGCAGCTATGCAAAGTCCTATCCTTGTTCACCTTTTAGGCCAGTTAACTCCCACAGAATCTCAAAGGGAGACAGCCTCTGAAATATTCCCTACCTTCATGGAAAAAAGCAGAAGTTCACATCTATGCGTCCAGAGATGATTTTTATAGGTTCATTCATTCGACAACTATTTATTGAATGCTTTCTATGTGCCAGGCACAGTTCTGGGTGTTGGATATTCAACAATGCGAATAAAACATACAAAAAATACCTTCCCTCATGGAGTTTACGTTCTGGGTCCCCAGACACACGCAGGTAGAGCCAAAGAGATTCACCTCAGCCTTTAGAACGCAGTCCCAAGGGTACTGCCAATGTGAATTTCACTTTCCCATGATTGCAGCCAACTCACCAGGCTGTATCAATGCCAGATAAGGGCATCAGAAACCGTGGGAAGCTTGGAACCCTCTCCCATGACCCCAGTGTCATTCATTGGTGGACATAACCCAATCTGAAGAAGATTTGTCCATCTTGCCACAGGGTGTAGCCTAGGAAGGCTGACAATGGTGGACAAAGCTGGGCAGGGTTGAAGGTCCAGGCTACGAGTGGAAAACAGGCCAGCGGGGGAAGGGAAGTGAGGGACCATGACAAAACTGCAGAGATGGGCAGCAGTGCAAACAGGGGTCTGTGATAGAATAATGGAAGCAAGAAAGAGGTACTTTTTTCTCCTTCCTCCTCCAAGTATATACTATGCACCAGGACCCAAGGAACAGCTGGGGTAGAAAACAAGACGAGAAATAAGCAGGTGATGAATAAGAATTATGGGTGGGCCGCCTTGATTAACCTCCTGTGACACATCTATACATTTATGCCCTTTGGGATGATCTAGACCAAACTGACTTCACCTTCCTGGAAGGCATCCTTTCAGTTCAGCAGCACAATTCAACAAACTCTGCGCCTCAGAGAGTCTAGCAGATGCCAGGCATCAGCAAAAATGGTTGAATGAATGAATGAAAATGAATGAATGGAACTAACAATTTAATAATGCTAGTTGAGCCCTTATTTTGTATCAGGCATGGTTAAAGTGCTATATGTGAACATTGCATTATTTCATTTAATCTTTACAACTGCCCTTTGAAGGTGAATATACTAAGACACAGAAAGATTAAATAACTTTCCTTTGTTTCTACTAACTACATGGATGGATGGATGGAGGGATGGATGGATGAATGGATGAATGAATGGATGGATGAAGAAACAGCACATAAAAAAATGATACAGATGAACACTATAAGGAGTTTTATCTAGTTTAGATTGTACATTCTTGCCTGTTCCAGAAATATTGCACTCCCTAGTTCTGAAACACCATTCATTTTAAGATGTACAATGGATTTATGAATAGCTTTACAGAGGAAAACAAACAACAGATCAACATACACATACATACACAAATCTAATCACATTAAATACATACATCAATTGTTAGATAGGTCCTGATGCAGAAACCTTAAGGTGTGGGAAAACAAGTGTCTTTGACATTGGGGTGTTGGCTATCAGAAGCCTAACAATCAAGCAACATTGGCAGGTACTCAGCTGACCGTAAACCTCTCTGTTCTGTCTCCACACTCTGCCTGGGAACTGACTTGTTCTCTCTGTGCTTGTTTCAAGGCTCATCTCTTGTTTTCTTTGTTTCCAGCTAATTGCCTTAGGATACCCTGCTGACAGCTGGAGGTTCTGTAACTCTGGCCTGGCTACAGCCCCCAGCAGACCAGGGCACAGACCTGAAAAGGGGGAAAAAGATCACTTCCTTCATCTGGTGAAAGCAACCTTTGCAAGTTAGGATTTCTGATGAGTGGCTTGGATCTTTAAGCACCCCAGGGTCCCAGCCCATTGCATTTGTGATGCAAATCAAGGAATGTCGAAAAGATAAACACTTCTCTACACCTAACCCCAAAATAATGATCAGAACCTTCTCCAAGCCTTTTGTGCAGATACGGGAAAGGGGAGGGTATGTTCTAAATCTAGGATTTATAAAATCTTCGTGATGTCACTCTTGCATGCAAAATCTTCTCCTTTGCTTTTTGTGAAAGGACCTCAGGGTTAAAGGAAAATGCCTCCTACATTTCTGAAAACCAATCCAACTCTGATTTACTCCAGAGTGTCCCAAAGGATAACCCGACTTGAAAAAGAAGTACTAGCACGTGGAATATACTTGACAAAAATTCTCTCTTTGATAAAATTCTAGGCAAACTCCTCTGAACTCTCTTCTCAACTAGACCCTGGATTTTCAGGGCTTCTGTGTTTGTCTCTGATTGTCTAATTTTAGCAAGACTGCCGCTAAGTCAGTTTAGCAAAAATTCCCCACTCTCAATATCTGATTGGGTTCCTCATCTTGCACCTTCTCCCAGGTGATGTCTGCTCACCCTGGGCTGCCACCAGCAAAAATCCTATTAGGTCAGTTTAGCCAGGACCCCCTTACTCCTGACGTTTCCTCTTAGTAATTGCCCATCCACAGAGCCTCACCCTGATCCTTGGCTATAAATTCCCACTGTTCCTTGTTGTATTTGGGGTTGAGGTCAATCTCTCCTTCCACTGTAAAGCCTCTCTGCAGTGGTCCCTGATGCAGTGGTCAGTGATGATCTTGAATAAGGTCTGCCTTATGGTTCTTTAACAAGGGCCATGAATGATTGAATCACTTTTTTCTTTAGCACACATGATACATTCTATGTGTGTAGCTTCCGTTATAGTTTTCTTAGTACTGGCCCAAGAGGATGCTGCTTTCTGACGTATAAATCAGGGCACATAAAATGACACCACCTTTTCCCCCTGATGTGTGAGTAGACATATATGAATTTTGTTAAAAAGACTTAGAAGTTAAATCACCTTTCTATTCTGGCTCTTTTTACCCCAGATAACGTTGTATGATAAAATGAGTCCTAACCAATGTCAGTCACTTGCACCACAGCCTTTGGGAACTGTCCCAATATCACCCAGGATCCACTTGGCTTTGCAATTGTATGGACGCTTTTATGAGCAAGGTTCTGGTCAATATCATAGACCTGGGTGGTCTTAACAAGAGAGTCAGGCTGTGGAGAGGGGTGACAATCGTCACACAGAGATGAAGAAACAACCACTTGTAGCACCGGCCACTAAGGAAAGCTCGGTTTTTAAAATGCAGGCAGGAACCAGGGATGCAAAAAAGGCCATGTGGCCTCAGATTCCTTCCAAGCATTTCCTATATGGGTCAATATAAGTTGTCTTTGCTTGGCTGACCTCTAGGCAAACTGCAAGCTGCACCCCACTTTTATGAGGAGCTACCCTTCAAACACACTAAATCTAGCAATATAGGTGGTCTTGACCGTACCCCCTCCACCTGGGCTCCAGGGAAAGCCGTGCCACTCAGACCTAGTCCGGTCAGCCAGTTCCATCTCCCCGACCAAGTCTGTCCAAAAAGAGTCAGCCTTCTGTCAGAACAGAGAGGGGCCCTCCATGGAAATGGCTAAACCAGTTTGTTTCATAATAAGTCTGAAGCTAATGTTAAGGGGATACTGCCTTATAGTAAACTAAGAACAAAGCCAATCAGAATAGAAAACAAAAAGTATATATTATATGTATATAAAAACGAATCACTTTGCTGTGCACCTGACACTAACACAATGTTGTAAATCAACTGGACTTCAATTTTTTTAAATGTAGAAAGATAATAATAAAGCCAGTCAGAGGAAAGCACAGAAAGACATGGAGAAAGACCAAGTCCACACTGGATGACAACTTGCCTGAAGCCAGTATAACCTTAGGCTTCCTACACGCGGCCATGGGCTTATTTGTGTAATGTTTGTCTCCTCATCAGACTAGGAATTCCCTGATGTCGGGGGCCCTGACTATTGTGTTATCTCCAGGGTCTATCCCATACAAGTTTTTCATAGACAATTTTTGACTGAATTAATCAATCAATGAATTAATAAAGGAGCTACTTAAGGCTATTCCAGATAATCTGGGTGAAAGTACGCCACACCCCAATCACTTCCCTTATCAGACTGTCACACTAGGCACCCATCTTAATTGCCCCAGGGCCAGGCGCCAGACAACCAGGGACAGTCTATATGCCCCAGAGCCCCCCCAAGTGCTAGCCAATCCAAAGGGAGCTCACCAAACCTCACTAACCCCACCCCCCTTGCCACATTTAAGCTGCCCGCATGGCTTCAGATTGCTGTTACCCTGTTCCAAGCACAACTTCTTATGTGGCCCTGCGTGAGAGCCTCCTCTCTTTTGGAGATGTAAGAAGGAGTTCTGCCTTTCATCTCTCCAAGTGTTGGCGTGCTGTGTCCTGCCATTAAAAGAATCAAAATCATGTCAAACAGTGCCTTATTCATCTCCACAAGCCTTCCATCACCACAGGTAGGACCTGGTACCAAGCAGAAGATGCTTCTGAATATTTTTGAGAGAGAAAAAGACAGAGGGAAGAAAGAAAAGAAGAGAGAGGAGAGAGGGAGTGGGAGGAAGGAAGGGAGGGAGGGAGGGGGAGAGAGAGAGAGAGAGAGAGAGAGAGGGAGAGAGAGAGAGAGAGAGAGAGAGAAAGAAAGAAAGAATGAATGAAAGCAAAAGGGAGAAAGGAAAGAAAGAAAGAGGGAGGGAGGGAGGGAGGAAGAAAATAATGCAATTCCAGGAGACACAGAGCCAGTCACAGCAGTCTTACAGTTCCCTGGCCATGTCTTCATAGCCTGTGACACACAAGCCAGTGTAAGTTTGCTCCACTTTTGATCGATGAAGTGCAAAAGTCTAGGTGTCCAAATTGGATCTGGTACACAATTTCTGGGTTCCTGATGGGAAGAAGAATATTGTGATGGTTAAAGGTCAAGCACTGGAATCAAAATGCAGCTCTACCACCTACTAGGTTTGTGCCAAAGGACAAATTACCTGAACTTCCCTGAACCTCGGCTTTCTTTTATGTATAATAGGAGATCATAATCTCTACTTCAAAGGGCTCATGGGAACATTTAAAACCATGAAGAATGTAAAGACCTGAGTGTCGGGGACAAACGGCAGCCCCTGAATGTCCTCTGGGGAGCCATGTGGCTCTTCCAAGAGAAAAGGGAAAATAGAAGAGAAGCATTCCCTTTCCTGTTTCAGGCTCACATGGGAAGAAGACAGAAGCACTTTTATGTTCTGTGCACCCAGCACGTGCCAGGTGCAATCACAGATTTTCTTTCTTTTTTTTTTTTTTAATTAATTAATTTATTTATTTATGGCTGTGTTGGGTCTTCGTTTTTGTGCGAGGGCTTTCTCCAGTTGCGGCAAGTGGGGGTCACTCCTCATCACGGTGCACGGGCCTCTCACTATCGCGGCCTCTCTTGTTGCGGAGCACAGACTCCAGACGCGCAGGCTCAGTAGTTGTGGCTCACGGGCCTAGTTGCTCCGTGGCATGTGGGATCTTCCCAGACCAGGGCTCGAACCCGTGTCCCCTGCATTGGCAGGCAGATTCTCAACCACTGCGCCACCAGGGAAGCCCAATCACAGATTTTCTTTACATCCTCATGAGGATTCATGAGTCAGTTACCGATAATCAGAGATGTTAAGTGACTCTTTTAAAAATCACAGAGCTTTTAAGTGGAGTCACAAGGATTTAAAACCCAGAGTTGTCTCTCTCTGCATCTTTTTGGGAAGTTTCTAATCATCTCTCATGACCCACACTTGAGTCTGTCCTCCCAGGGGTTATAGGATGATATCCTTGTTTCTCTGGGGTGAATGAGGCGAATGGGGTGAGAGGCAGAAGCAAGCATCCCATCTGCTGCTCCTACCAGGGTTTTGTTTATAATCAGTTTCTCCAAAGAGACTCCAGAGAGTCTGATTTGATCCTCACCCTGGACGCTCACTTTAGCCTCACTTGCAATTCACTGGCATCCTGAATTCAAGGGTTGCTGCCCATTCTGTGTAGCTGGAAGGATGAATGGCTACTTCTCCACTGGATCCCCTTCCATTTGGCCACCACCATCCCCTCCCATGGAATTCCTGCAGGCATTCTCTACCCAGCAGGTGCTGACCAGGGAAAGGGGAAATAGATGGGGCTTACAATTTCCATTTTCATGCCTCTCAGGATTGAATCAACAACATCAATGTAACCTCATATCGCTCTAGCCTTGACCCCCACCCCATTGGCTCTCTGTTGACTCAACTCACAAGAATTGGATTAAACCCCTTCTTAATGTGCAGTGAAGAAGCAGAGAGAATAGCATAATAATAAGGACAAATTTGGAATGAGACAGATGGAGCTCTAGCCATGCTTCTGCTACAAACTAGTTTAACTTCTCTGAGCTTTAGTTTCCTCAGCTGGAAAATGGGCATGTGAGAGTGCCTACCTCGGAAGTTTGTTGTGAGGATTAAATGAGATAATGTTACTTTCAGGGATTGTGTTTATCTGAATGTCACAGTGTCCTAACGAAAATAGGTGGATTTTTCTCACAAAACAAGAAATGCAGAGGCAGGTAATGCACGGCACTATCATCATCAAGACCCAGATTCTTTGGTTTTCCTGCACTGCCACCCTTAGCTTGAGTGCCTTTTCCTCTTGATCACAATATGACTGCTGCATCCTGATCATTACATTCACATTCCAGGCAGAGAAAGAGAGAGAGGAATTGCAAAAGTCCAGCTTTCCTGGCAGGACCTTTAAGTAGACCTCTATTCTCATCTCATTGATCAGAACTGTATCACATGACCACTTTTAGCCTTAAGAAGTTGTGGGAATAATTTTTCTGTGCACATGGCCATTCTGAACAAAATCACAGACCTGTTAATAAGGCATAAGGAGAGAATGACTATTAGTATGCAATTGGCAATATCTGCCATAGTAGGAAAGTCAGTTTATACAGTTCCTGACATATGATAAACGCCTAATTAGAATTAGCTATTATGATGATGGTAACAATTTATGATACTTATGTAATCATAGCTCCTCTTCGGACTGGAGCCTGACCCTGAAGCCCCATTTATCCCCTTTATACCCAGGCTCTGCCATCCTCCTGAGGTCCTGCCATCCTCACCCGAGGATGAGGGTATCTGTTTTCATTGTCCCAGTGGCTGCTCAGAATCAGTCTGTTGTGGTTTTAAGTGTCTCCAAGAACCATTACACAGCCTCCGGTCCCATCATTTGCTGCCCTGCACTGCCCCCTTGTCTAATCTGCCTAGGTTGTATCCTGGACCATCCAATCATTAACCAGGTACAAAAGTTCTCCTGGGAAGTTGCTAGAAACCTAGATGAGAAACAAGGATTCGTTTCAGTGTCACTTGTTTTTAAGTCAGGAGTCACACAGAAACTGGAAGATGCTCTTATTTTGGACCCGTTCCAGTCTCTGTTCGAGCCCCATGCCTCCTGAACCAGGAAATTGACTTAAGGAGCATTGTTGAGGGTGGATGGAGGAGTCACTGGGATTTGTGCTCAGCTTCAGACCCTACGGAAGCCAATTTCTCAGCGAGAGCAATCCCCATACAGTGCCACAGCCAACATCCATACCCAAGTGTTCTTGTATAAATGTGTAAGCGTTTCTTTAATGTATAAACTTAGGAGGGAAATTGCATGCTCTTTGCATATGCACATCTTTAACTTTATATTTCCAGATTACTCACCAAAGTTGCTCAAATTTATAGTTGCACCGGCTGTGGATAAGATATTCAGTTTCTCAGCAGCCTCACCAACACTTAATATTGTTGGACTTCTTAATGGTTTGCAATTAAAAGGGTGTGACATGGTGTCTCTGATGTTGTACCTTGCATATTCGTGATTACTGAGGGAGTGAACATTTTTTACCCATGCTTCCTAGTCATTTATAGCCTGTAGAATCTCGTAGGAGCTATTCATGTATAACCTTGTTATATGACAATATATAACTATGGATTTTGATCTGTGGAGGAGAAAATTCCACTTATCTATGAGACCCAGCCCTCCCTGGGTCCAGTAAAAACACAGTTTGTGAAGAAGAGGCTATGGACGTGCACTGGGGTTCTCTGAGCTCAAGGATCAGGGTCCAGGGAAGGAGAGCCAGGAGTGAACCAGGTGGAAAGGGAACAAAGAAATCAGAATTCCAAACCAGGAGCCATCAGCCTAGCAGGAATCAGCTTGTTCTTATTGGGTACCAGCCAGAGTCCAAGGAGGGTTTTAGGGGTCGAACTGGAGTTGGAATCAAAGGTGGTTAACAGATCAGGTTCCTGACAAAGGAGAAAGTTGGGGAGTGGGGGCTAGGTGGCTGGGAACTAGAGATTTTGCCTGAGTTTGTCCAAGAAGGGCAACATCCCTACACCACAGAGTCATAGCTCACAAGGAAAGCGTTGTCAGAGCAGGAGAATGGCACTTGCTGGGGGAGAGATGGCCTTCCTGGAGCAGGTCTTATGGGCGGCATAGAGGAGTGGGAACATGAAAGGACCAAGATGGCAAGGACACATCGGTTAGAGGAGAGGGGGTGCAACGTGGCAGAGACTTCTGTGTGCCTACTCAATATCAATTTTCTCTCCTTCCTTTAAAAGTGAACTCCTATTTTTCTGAAGTGTCCCAGAGAAAATATTACTTTCTTAAGCCTCCCTTTGCAGCTAGGCTTGGCCAATGAGTTGCTAGCAGAAATCATTGAATGGAACTTCTGGGAAGTCTCTTTAAAGGGGGCTTACTCAGGAGGAATAGTCTTGCCCCTTGCTCTTTCTACTCTTCTTGCTTGGAATGTGCCGTGAAGGCTGGAGCTCTAGCAGTCATCATATGACTTTGAGGATAATGGAATTGAAAACAGAAGTTTCTTAATGACTCTGGGAACCATCAAACCAACTCTGAACTACTCATGTCTGGATTTCTTTTATGTAAAAGCACATGCCCCTAATTTGTTTAAAGCACTGTAAGCGGGTCTCTGTCAGTAGCGAAAGTGGGATAAGGTATTTAGAGAGTCACTGGAATCTCAGCACATATCAGTATGTATAAGGAAAGAAGATGTTAATGAGCGTCATAGCAGGATAAATACAAGGTTCCATTAAATATCTGAAAGATACATGAGCAGAGGCTGAAATTCCTGTTTGGGCTTTGCATCTTTAAATGTGACACCATAGTGGGTCTGGTCAGTAGAGGTCAAGGATTTCTAAATGGACATGGTCAAGAAATTATTCCAACCTTCCAATGCCAATTTAGAAATATTCAACTTTCTCATTCTGCAGATGGGGAACCTGAGTTACAGGTAGAGGATATTATTTGCCCAAGGTCCAGTATCCACACTGACACCTTGTGCCTCAGTCTCCCTACCTCTAAAATAAGAAGATTGGGGTGGAGTGTCTTCCAGATACTATTACTTTATTATCCTAAGAAGCCAGCCTTCTGAGTATCGAGCAAACCCTGCATGATACTGGGCGCTGTTTCCACAGACATAACCCTCCTGTTGACATAGAAATTCTGGCGCTCCTTCAAGTTTATTAAAATGGGATTTTTGCTGCATTTACCTTGTGGCTGAGCAATAACCATTCAGCCACAAGGTAAATGCTCACTCTGGGACATCTGTTCTCGAGGAATTTCCACGTCCTATTGTTGCTTGTATATACTGTGCTACCCCAAAATGTGGTGCAAAGAGTTTGCGCATGCTTAAAACGAAAGGGGATTAAAGCATTTGCCCTGAACTTCTTTGCCCTGTACTCATGCCCTCCCACCCTGGTCATCATTGATGTCCCACCCTGCTCCTCACCCACCCCAATCCTAGGATTATTCAGGTCACCCTGGCATAGGTCCTTTCCATGGCCAGCTTGAGAGTGAAATTCAGGTGGGAGACAGAGCAGGGGCTGCATTTGTTAGGACTGTGCTGGGTTGGGTGGCACCGAGTGGACACCTGTGTGGTCTGAGAGCTGAGTCCAAAGGGAGAAACAGTCTCTGTGTTTATTTTGAAGGCTCTCATCACCAGGTCCTCTAACCGTTCGGAGCCTGCTATATCTTGGTCTCTGGAGGAAGTCAGACATTCACCCTGGAAGCCAGTTTCCATGTTCTGGCAGATCTGCTCTCACACGGAGCTATTTGGAAGAATCAGAGACAAGGTTAAGAGTGAAGGAAGAGGTGCTATGGGACTCCCGTGATCAGCACTGACTTATCTCTGTTTAGCCTTTGTTGACCATCAGCTGCAAGAAAGCTGTAGGAAGAAGGATGGGAGGGAAAACTAGACAGGAGTGTACAATGGACCAGGACTCCAGCCAAATGGACAGAGACCCACGTGGATATCTAGGATTGGGCTTGGGGTCCTGGATTCGAGGTAGAACAGCCTGTTAGGGCCTCCTTGTGGGTGGGGGGAGTCTTGTCCTATCACAGATCCCAACTCAGATGCCTGGAATATGTGGGTAAGAAACATAAGTGATGGAGGACATAGCTCCACAATGATGGAGACTGTAACAAATATTTTTGCCCTAGCCAAAAGTATTCCAATGACCTGTTTGCCAAAGCATCAATCTGGTTAGATAAAACACAGTCACAAGCAGACCAAAAAACTGTGACCTCCAGCACGGTGGGTAGTTTGGGAGAAGCAGGGAAACTTGCAATTTGGAGGCTACCATGGTCCCCAGGCTTTACATGTGGGGTACAGAATGCAGCCTCTGATGGGGATCACTATGTCTAAAGGGCAAGACCGATGCTCAGTACCCATTCAGTCATTCATTTATTCTACACTTAATGATCAGCTCCTCGGTGTCAGGCCATGTGCTGGGCGCTGGGGACACAGAAGTGAACAAGGAGGGACAATGGGTGTGGGATCAGGGAGGGCAACTTAATTCCAAGCACCTTTGGGCAGGAAGGGAGGCTATTGATTAACACTGGCTCAGAGACAGGAAGAGCCAGGAAGCAAGTCCGTCGAGTCAGCATTGAGGACCCGAGAAAGACAGAAGCCGGAGCCCCTGGCTGGGAATCCTGCTCTCAGGACAAAACCAATGCAGGGCTGTGCAGCTGTGATTAGCCAAGTGAGGGAGGCGGGTCCAATTAAAGTGGCCACCGCAGGAATTTAATAAGGACGGGAACGTTTACAGAGACAGCTGCCTATTGGAGAACATGGCCTCATTTCTGAGCTTTGAAACATTTGATGTTGGACATTTGACTCCAAGTTCCCAGCCAGCTCTGCAGAAGGCCCACGTCCCAGGGAGCATCCTTTGAAAGAGCCAGGCTGTCAATGGAGTTGTACTAATTAGGCAAACAGGAGGGGCCTCAAATGCCTGTCCTCATCTGCAATTCAGTGTGTCTTTAATTTGCCAAAGAAAGAAAGAAAAAAATCCTCTGTGTAAAATTATATCCAGTTTGGTGAGAGAGACTACCTTGACTACCACATATGAGGCACTTAAAGTATCAGGCAGCTGCTAAATATCCTACACATGTGCTGAAGGTAGGCATTATGGGTTTGATACCCATTTTACAGATAGGGAAACTGAGGTTTTGGAAAATAACATAGTCACCCAATGGTCACACAGCTGGTAAGGGGCAAAGTCTCGATTTCCATCACTGCATTTGCAGCAGTGGTTCTCAACCAGGGTGACTTTGTATCCTTGGGGGACATTTGGCAATGTCTGGAGACGCTTCTGGTTGTCACAACTTAGGATGGCATCTAGTGAGTAGGGGCCAGAGATGCTGCTAAGTACCCTGCAGGGGGGATAATGGGCCCCCACAACCCAGAATTATTTGGCCCAAAATATCCATGGTGCTGAACCAAGACTGAGAATCCCTGATAGAGTCAGAAGGAGCGGGTTTTAAATCTGCTGACCAGACATCAATTGTGTGATTTGGGGAAAGTCACTTAACTTCTATGAGCCTCATTTATCATTGTCTCTAAAATAGAAGATGTGAAGAATATGAAAGATAACATACGTGAAAGTAACCATCTCTCTGTCTCTCTCTCTCTGCCCCTTGGAGGTATAACCTCTCTCTTCTAACATCACAGGTTAGTTTTGCCTGTTTTTTTTTTGGTTAGTTAGTTGGTTTATTTGTTTTATTTTATTCTGTTCACAAATCTGCAGTCTGGGCAGGGTGGGGACATCTTGTCTCTGCTCTATTCACTCTCAATGGGGGGCATCTCAGAGGCCAGGGACGGGAATTTATCGGGAGACTCATTCCCACATCTGACGTCTGGGCCGAGAGGACTCAAGCAATGGCTGGGTTTCCTCTGCCATCTCTACTTCTCTGTGGTCCCTCCAGCCCAGCCCATTCAGCTTAGCCAAACTCCTTACACAGTGGTTCAGGACTCCAAAGATATGTTTCCCATGAGAGATTGCTAGGCTGAAGCTGTATCACATCATTGACCAGCCTCAGGAGTCATGCAGCTCCCCTTCCACCAGAGTCACAGACTTGCCCAGATCCAGGAAAGCAAACAGGACCTCACCTGTCAGTGGAGAAGCGTCATAAATGGATTATAGAGCATGTCCTCTTTGGCAGCTGCCTTCTTTCACATAATACTTACTGATATCGTTGAGGGCATTTGAATTTCATTCATTCTTGTTTGTTATAGACTGAATGTCTGTGTCCCCGTCAAATTCATATGCAACATCCTAATCCTCAACATGACGGTATTAGGAGAGGGGGCCTTTGGGAGGTGATTAGGTCATAAAGGTGGAGCCCCCATGAATAGGATTAGTGCCCTTATAAGAGAGACCCCAAAGAGCTCTCCCACCCTCTTTCTGCCATGTGAGGACACGGCAAGAAGATGGCAGTCTATGAACCAGGAAACAAGCTCTCACCAGACACCGAATTGGCTGGTGCCTTAATCCTGGGCTTCTCAGCATCTAGAACTCTAAGAAATAGATGTTCGTTGTTTAAGGCACCCAGTCTGCGGTATTTTTGTTTAGCAGCCTGAACAGACGGAGACAGCATTGCTGTATAGTAGTCCACTGTTTGTACGACATATTCTTACCAGTTGCTGGACATTTGGGTGCCTTTCAGCTGGGGCCACTATGAGTGTTCTTGTGTGTGTTTCTTGGTGCTCATACGTACCCATTTCTAGGAAAATACCAGGTCCTAGGCTATGCTTGTGATCACCTAGGAGATCCTGACAAGTAGTTTTCTTTAGTGGTGGTTGTGAAAACACACACACCTTCCCACAGTGTGGGAGAGTTCTTGTTGTCTCAGGTCCTCACCAACACTTGCATTTTCTGTCTTCTTTGTTTCAACCACGCTGGTGCGTGTGACCATCGGGTGTTCTTCTAACTGTATCAATTCTACCTGACATGAGACCATGCCCTGCATTTTGTAGATATTCAAAGAAGTTTGCAAATAAAAAAATGATTGAATGACTGTGACTTAGGCACCTTGGACTCCTGCAAGAACTGTCAACATGAACTTCTAGAGCCCAGCTGCAGAATCACAGATTGATGGATGCCCTCTTATTGGGATAATATGGTGATGCATTTATCAACATCTTTTCCGCCCCTGATCATTATTTTTTACCCCATGGCTTGCCATTCTTTTAAACTCGAACCATGAAATACCAATAGCCTCAGGGAAGGATTTTAGAGCAGAAAAAACAGAGAAAAATGCTTTGGGAGTATCAGTAGCCAGAGCCCTGGAACTTTTGGAAGACAACAAGATCTGAATAATCTTTTTACCACAAACTTCCAAGAATGATAGATGATTCCAGTACGAAAGAGAGGGGATGAAGAGGGAAGACTGGGATCCGGGGTGTGGCTGGCAGAATAATAGTCCCAACTTCCCTCAAAGGATGTCCGTGTCCTAATCCCTGGAACCTGTGAGCATGTGACCGTATGTGGCAAAAGGGACTTTGGAGATGTGATTAACTTAAGGATTTTGAGATGGGAGATGATCGTGGATAATCTGGGTGGGCCTAATGCAATCACAAGGGTCCTTATAAGAGGGAGAGAGGAGGGTCAGAGTCAGAGAAGGAGATGTGATAATGGAAGCGGAGGTCAGCGTGGTGTGGTTGATGGCTTTGCCCTTGGAGGAGGGGTCCATGAGCTAAGGAAGAAGGTCACCTCCAGAAACTAGAGAAGGCAAGAAAACAGAGTCTCCCCCAAAGCCTTCAGAAGGAATGCAACCCTGTCACAGCCTGATTTTAGCCCGGTGAGAACCATTTTGGACTTCTGCCCTCCAGAACTGTAAGATGATAAATTTGTATTCTTTTAAGCCAGTAAATTCGTGCTAATTAGTTGCAGCAGCAGTAAGGCACTAGTTCAGAGGTAGAGGTAAGTAGAGCTGAGGGTCCCATGGAGAAGATGGGCTCAGCATCTCATGCCACCCAACCTCCCTCCTCTCAAGGGATGGCTGGCCAAAGCCAAGGGGCAAGTAGGGCTGAGTCCCTGCCCACAGCCCCAGTGTCCAATGGTGTGGGCCTCACTGAGAACACTGGTCAGGGAATCATTCAGTGACCTACTGACCGTCTAGCAGGGCTGGCATCCATCTGTTCCACTGTTTGATCCTCACCCAGCCTGGCTCTCTCTGGATAATCACCTCTCCCTAACTGAGGGGGCTCACACGCTTCATCTCTGACAACTAGATGAAGGTTGGCCCTGGGCACCTGATGGGGGCAGAGATTGGAAAGAACCCTCCACCCTACTTGTATGTGTGAATCATAAACAGTCTTAGTTCAATGCATTCCTCGCGCTGGAACAATGGTGAGCTATCACCTCATTGCAACTAAGAGGCATTGGTACCCAGAGAAGGTTCAAGTAAGGTGGGCTTGCGAAGCTTTCCGCTGGCTTCATCCATCACTTCAGTTTTCAAGAGGGAAAATCCTACTGAAGATTCTCAACAACCAAACAGTAATAGAACGAAACCAAAAAAAAAAAGTGAAGCTGGGGTGGTTTCTGGAGTGTGCCTGGCCCTGCACCTTCGTTGTATGGATGAAGGAGCTGAGTCTTAGAGGGGATGTGACTTCTCAGCGTGGAGCTGGATGGATGAAGACTGGAATCTGGCCATCTAATTTCTGGTGGAGAGTTTTTTTCCACTACACCATGCTGCCCAGAAGCATATTTTAAACTCACACTTATTTTTTGTCGTCGTTTTTGTTACCAAACTACAAGCAGAGTAATATGATTATAAATCTCAGAGGCATGGACTGCCATTACTTTGGAGCTTTGTTATTTCATCTAACTGATTTTAGCAGGCCCACTGTGTTTTAATATGTATTTCACCTTTATTTGATTTCATGGACAATTGGTTTTTCACAAAGCAAAAGAAAATAAAAAAGAGTTTTCTCTGTTCTTCCCAGCTTGCACATTTCCCAGGGAAAGGAAGTCCATTAGCGTGTGCGGAGGCCGACCTGGGGAGCCCATCTCCCCATCCTTAATGATATTAACATGCTGGTCACATACACCAAGGCTCTTGCCAGACACTCTCAGGGATGCAATCCCAGCAGTGAACACTAAAAATTTGGGCACTATGGGAGAGGCCAGCGGTCGCTGCCACCTGGCCTCTGCAGGGCAAGAGAAACCAACCTCCAGGGCTGATCAGATTGTTCTTGACAATATGGGAGAGTTGGAATCAAATAGGAAATACGTTCATAAAGGTAGGAATGGAACGCGAGAAGCAAAGCAAATCAGAATCATCATTCTCTCCCATGACTGGAAGTTAGAGATTTACATCTGGGTACCATTCTTAGCATAGCAGAGAGGAGTTCCTAACAGGGTAGCTGGAACTGAAAACTCAAAAGGAAAGGGTTTTTCTCACATGAATAGAGTCTAAGCATGAGAATAATAATAATAATAACAATGACAACATCAACTAATATCTATTGCACACTTACTAGGTGCCAAATATTCTGCTAAGAATTCTCACGCATTATTTTACCTAATCTACTGCTTAATCACCTTATGAAGTAGTTGCTATCATCATGCTACAGAACTGGAAAGTGAAGCTCAAAGGGATTAAGACACAGCCAAGGTCACCATCCCGTAGGTGTTATGACCTGGGATTTAAGTCCAAGCAATATGGCTCCAAAATCCACGATTTTGACTATTATTTTATACTCCTTCTTTCCATAACTGGGTTAAATAGGTATCGTTGTGCTCATTTTAAAGATGAGAAAACTGAGGCCCAGACTATTTAAGTGAGGACCAATGGAAGTAGGGCCCAACTTGGGCCTGGATTATTACTAAAACTTCTAGGAAAGGCACCTCCTCTCTTCACTTGGGTTTCTAAGCTGTTGGACGTGGGTGAGCTCCAAGGTGTCACACCATCTTATATGGTCTGAAAATTTAGCCATCTCCTGGGAAAGCAGGGCTAAGAGGTGCTTTGGAATCAGCAGTACCTGAAGACAGCTCTGCTCCCGTAAACTGATAAAATCTCTCTTTGGCTTAATTCAATCTGAGCTGGCAGACTGCCTGTATTCTGTGTTCCACCTGGACTCCTCGACTTGCCGACTCCAACTTGGTCACTGCCCTGGGAGGCTAACCTGTATGGACTTCATCACCAGTTCCCAAGGCTTCTAGCTTCCAGTAGAATTTGGCCAACAGAGCACAGTGGCAGGGTATCGGAGGGAGGGGAGAGAGTGAGGTCAGAGGTTTATTCCCTGGATCCCTGACTGGTATATCATTGAGGGTAGGTTGAATAACTTCAACCAAAGGTAACAGATGGCCCTGTGCTCACGGCTCCTTTCTCTACTTCTCTTTCTCCATCCCCTCCCCCCTTGGATTTGGTAACAGCTGCTCTTGCCATTTTAGACCTAGGTGTAATAATGGTACCCCGCTGCTACTATTCCCTGGGTGCTGTCCTATCACTTGTGGTTTTCCTTACAGACGCTTCACACTTTTGTAAATAGTTCCTTTATTAAACTCTACTGCAATTACCCAAATTGAATGTTCACCTGCTTCCAGCTGAGACCCTGACCAATACAGATGGTTTTCTGTCACTTACAACCAATAATCTCAATTATTACAGGAAAAAAAATATTTCAAGTACCTGCTTTATGGTAAGCATTGTGTTAAGTCCTTCACTTATTTTATCCCATTCACTTCTCACAATAACCTCCTTCACTTGTGACACAGACCTTCATAAAATGACTCAGTTTACCTCTCTGGCCCAGTGTTTTTCATGCCTGTCAACACTGAGTTAATTTTTGGCCTCTTTGCATAGGTGATTCCTTCTACATGCACACTCCTATTCCTACCTCACATTGCCTTTCTTGATGCATTCCTAGTTCTTCCCTAAGACAATGCTCAAGAGCCACCTCCTCCTTCAAGCCCTCCTTGCTATGCTTCTCCCCTAAGCAGAGTATGCTTTCCCCTCTCAGTTGAATCACCCTGGTCATCCTTCAACCAGAGAGCTTAGTGAATTGTAAAACAATTTCCAGCTAAAGAATATTTCTCTACACAAGGATGAGAGCAATTTGAGGGGAGGGGATGCCCTGGTCCTTTTCTTTATTCCTAATGCTTAGAAAAATGCCTGGCAGGTAGCAGCTACTTGGTGGCACATGTTTGAGGCTGGCCATCAGAAAGAAGGAAGCGGGAGAGGGAGGGAGAGATTCAAGTTACTGACAGGAGCCCAGAGTTAGTACTAAATTAAGGCATAATTTGTGCAAGGAGGTCGTCAGAATTTCTGGAAACAGAAACTTACTTGTGGGGAGTGTAGCCCATTTCTACCACCTCCATTGAGTTTAATTTCCTGAGTGCCAAATCTACATCAAGACATGATTCCTATAGACTCTGACCAGTTTAGCTTATGAGACCGTCTCCTTTCAGGTCAACACAAAGAGCCTGGCCATCTGTGGAGCTTAGAGGCTCCCAAGATCACCCACCAGAGATTCCCCATCCAGGCCCAGCAACATTGATCCCACCCTGCCCTTTAAGCCAATCAGGAGACGCAGCCAGAGGAAAGACCGCCTCTCAATACCCTTCCTCCATCCACGTGGAGGCCACTGCCTTCTCTTCACACCTCCAAGTGCCAAGCCATTGATTGACTGCAACACTCAATTTCAACCCAGCAGAGGACCTGGCAGGCCTTTGATCAATACTTTCCACAGCAGACCACTTCCCTATGATAAATGCACTAGTTGAAAAGAGGAACAGATTAACCTTTCAGCATGGGTGGCAGGCAGCAACTAGGAAAAAGATGGCTCAATTCTGTCAGGAAAAGAGGATGGGGCCTATTTCCCAAGCTCCCCACGACCATATTTCAGCCAAGGAGACCATGAATGAGAAGAAAGCTCATTCCTAAAGAGTCTCGGAGCTTTCTGCCACCAACACAAAGCAGGCTGTGCATCTCCTCTTCCACCCCTTACCTGTGTTTGACTGAAGGGAAGCAAAGGTAACAGAGAGAGGGAAAGGTTATATATATACTCAGGGCAGCTGATGCATGGGGATTGGGAGGAGGGATGAGTGCAAAGGGAAGAGGAAAGTCCCCGAGAAGGGTTCTATCCACCCCATAAATCCCTGTCGCTGACAAACAGCGCAGAACAAGGTGATTCAGCACAGTGACGGAACTGATTGCATCAGAGATCTTACAGCCCCACAGACAGCAGGAGGGGCACGTGGCAAACAACAGACAAGATGCTCAGTGATGAAGAGGTCATGCCAGGAGGCCGGGGAGACAGGAGAGAGCTGAGTGCTCCTGGGACACCCAGGTGCGGTACTTGGAAATCACTGACACAACCATTCATTCATTCATTCATTTATGAATATTTCGTTTGGTGATAAATAGGTGCTAGGCAGTGTTAGCAGTATTTATTTCCTCATATAAAAGGTGGGGACAGCAAACAACCCCATAGGATGGGAATGAGATTTAAATGAGACAAAAATATATACGGGTAAGTCTGAATCTCAGAGCAAACCTATCCCTCCGGAATTTTCTCTCCCTCATCTTGCCTATTTTAAGTTCTCTGTACAACATCACAACATTTTCCGGCCATTGTTTTTCATAAGATGTTGGAAGCAAAATAATCACTTCTGTCTTTAGTTCCAGAACATTCATGGCCTGTGTACTCCACGCAATTTTCCAAATCACAAGCTAATGAAATACTCCAGCAAAGGGCTAAAAGTAGATTAAACATTGGTGTGGGCATCTATCGACTGGCGCATTTCCTTGACTCTTGGTGCAATGTATCAATAACATTAAATAATCTCTTAATAAAATTTTCTCCTCCTGCTACCACTGCCCCTCCTTGTTCACTCCTTCTGAAAATGTGATTGCATGGGAAATAAACATTCTTTCTAAATGGCTATCAATAAATGCCAAATAAGATGAGAAGGACAGAGTAAAGGAGAAACCTCTGCAGCTCACTGTTTTGTGGCTCTTTGATTGTATTACAGTCAAAATACATTCGGACAAACTAACCTAGACAGTGCTAATTCAGGATGCGTGGATGCCTCTGGGTTATATCTTTTGTTTGTTTTATTTTGAACAGGACCTGCCTGATCCTGATCGGTTCAGCCGGAATTCAAAAACATTTACTCAATGCCTAATTGCAACAGCTAATGTTTATTGAAGCAGAGACTCCATGTCAGGCCCTGTGCTAAACTATGCTGGCCCCCATTGTCTTATGCACTCCTTCCAACGATCCTGGGAAATAGATCCTAGCATTATGCTGCATTTTAATGAAGAAACTGAGGCTTGGAGAGATGAAGAAACATGCTCGTGATGACACAGAGAGTAATTGGTAGCAGCAGGACTTCAATCCAGGTCTGTCTGATTCTGGAGTTGCATTTCTAACCTCTAAACAAGGCTGCCTGTTACACGCCAGACCATATGCTGAGAGTCTAAGATGTAATCATCAGTAGTGTAGTAGGTCCTTGCCCCAGAAAAAGCTGAAACTATAGTGAGCTGCCATTGATATCTGCACTTCAAAATATGTATTTTTTGAATGAGTTACATGGCCCCAAGTTTTAAAAATACAAAAAGATATATAGTAAAAAGTGAGCTTCTCTTTCATTCTTGTTTCAGAGTTCCTAGCTATTTAGCTTCCCATTAAATGGTAATTACCATTAAACTACTCTCTTTGTCCTTTCCAAAGCACATGGGACATGTAAACAAGACTGAAAGGAAATGTATAATGTCCTATCTTCATCGTGCTCTATCGATGCCAAGAAAGGCCAAGTTGAAAGACAGCAGCTGAACTACTTTTCAGGCCAGAAGAACACAGGGAAAGCATCAAATCCAAGTCAAAAGGGATAAAAGATGAGGTCCATTGGTCAGGGTGGGCTAACTGCTGTAACAAGCAATTGTGTGTTATTTCTCTTATAAAACATGGGTAAATGGAAGGGTCTTCTCCACAGAGTCATTCCAGGACCCAGGCCTCTTCCATCTTGCAGATCTTTCTTTCTCAAGACCTTTGGAATCCTACTTCTGTGGCAGGTGCTTTCCCCAGACAGTGTGGATGATGTCATGGGAGGATTTAATGGGCTTGTCAGAGCAGGGCATGCATCACTTCTGCCCACAATTTCTTGAACACATTTTCGTCTTGTGGCCCTAACTAACTATAGAGAAGGCTAGATAGTGGAATCTAGCTGTGTGCCCAGGAGGAAGAGGAAACAGGATGAACAGAACTATCTCTGCTACTTCATGGGTCCTGCTTGGGGCCAAATCCTGTGAACGCAAATAGGAGATGGAAAGTCTGAATAGAGTCAGCCATGGGGCAAGACAAGCCCGCCATTGAACAGGAGACAAGAGCTAGATCCTGTGCGGGAAATGACATTGAGGCAAGTATAGCCCGAGGAACCCCCCCTCCCCCTCCCCAGGATAACTCTTACCTCACTGCTATTTCTCTGAGCCCAGAACATCACAATGATGGGCCTTTCTTACCTGTACACAGCCCACCCCAATACTTGGATTAGGGGCACATGAGAAATCAAACTGTCCATAAAAATGAGGGAAGTTTTTGTGTACTTAAAATAAAGCTATGCCATAGAGTAGATAGAAAATGATAGTGATATATATTGATATAAATTGTACATATACATTATATAAAATGTATTCTGATTGAATTATTAAAACATCCAGAAGTTCTAAGAGGATAATAGTGCTCATGACTTGGGCTCTGAAGACAGCCAAGGATAGGTTCTCCTCTTGGCTTTTCTGCTTACTTGCTGTGCTACCTTTGGTAAATTTCTCGACTTCTTTGTGTGTTAATCACCCGTAGAACACCTTAATAGCCTCTTATGAGCCAATTCTCTGTGTGTTTTACTATTTCTTTCCTTGGTCCTGTACAGTCTGTTCTCCGCACAGTAGCTGCAGGGACATTTTAAAATGTGAATCTAACCATGTATGTGTTCCAGGTTATCACCATGCTCAATGCTTTTTGCATTTCCAATTCCCTCCACTTGACCGCTCCTTTGCTAGATGTCTTCATGCCTCCCGTCCTCACTTGATCCAGACCTCTGCTCAAATGTCACCTCCTCAGAGAGTCCTTCCTGATCCTCCCTTCCCATTATTCACAATATCTTTACTCTTTTTAATCTTCCCTCATGCAACCTATCACTACCTGAAATTATGTCCGAATTAATTTGGTGCCTGTTTTCTGGAAGTTTTGTGGGGACAGGAACTTCATTTATTCTTCCCCATAACCTCAACACTTCCTATAGTGCCTGGTACATAATAGATTCTAAACAAACATGTGCTTAATTTATAAGAATATATTTGTGTATATATACACATATATGCATGTATATACACACATATACATATGTGCATGTATATGTATAATGTAAAGCACTAACAGCTATGAAGAAAAATAATGCAGGGCACAAGCATGGAGAGTGATCTGTGTGTAAGGGGGATTTTTTGGATGGTGTACTCAATGAAAAACTTTCTGAGAAGGTGACTTTTGAACAAATATGTAAACATAATAGGAGAGTAAATCATGCAGATATCTGGGTGAAAGCGTTCCAGGCAGAAGAAAGAGCAAATGCAAAGGCCCTGAGGTCAGCACTCATTGAGGTGTTCACTAACAACAGTGAGGTCAGTGTAGCTGAAACAAAACAAGATGCACCCACACCATGGCCCCCACTAATATTCCCTATCACTACTACATCAGTTTCCTTTGCATTGTCACACTTCTGGCAATTTGAAATTGCATACGTATTTAATTGTGTGCATTTCCTGTCTCTTCCACAAGACTATGAGTTCCACG
Source organism: Balaenoptera acutorostrata (assembly GCF_949987535.1). NCBI lineage: Eukaryota > Metazoa > Chordata > Mammalia > Artiodactyla > Balaenopteridae > Balaenoptera > Balaenoptera acutorostrata. The sequence continues at coordinate 18,530,795 of NC_080078.1, read as the reverse complement.
AAGGAAACACCATATCTGTTTTATTCAACAGGATACATCTGCAATGGTGCAGTGTCTGGCACATGGTAGGTCCACTCAATCATATGTTGAAAGTATGAGTTCTTTAATGAAGGCATGAGAAGTAGAGAAGAGCAGAGGGGCACCAAGTTGGCCTTGGGCAAGGAATTCATACCTTCATGGTTCCAAATAAGAACACTGGTAATATGGTGGAGGCAGGGCCACATTGAGATCCTGTCTAAAGTGGAGGTAACAGTCAAGGAACCTCCTGGTTTGAGTCAGATGGTTTGGCTAGATGGCAAATAAAGTCACTTTCCATCCATCCCAGAGGCGTGGTTTCTGGGGACACAGAAGATTCCATCATTGACTTATCTTATTTGGTTACATGGAGATGTCTGAGATGTTTAAAGTAATGTGCTGATCCCTGATGTGTTTTTCAGGGAGAAAAATACACCATTCTACTCTGATACCTCTCTTCTTAGCACTAGACATTCCTTACCTGAGGAATTATTTTTCCTGATAGCCAAAAAGTAACAATGTTAAAATAAAACACACAGAGATGCAGACAGACACACACACACATACATACATGTCACCCATAATTCACCAAATAAAAGATAACCACTGTTGACGTTCTGTCGCATTCCATTCCATTCTGAAAATGCATCCTTTTTTAAACAATATAAACATCGTACTAGAAACACTATTTTGTCACAAGTTTAAATACTGCAACTTACCTTAATGATTTCTTGCATCGCTGAATAGTCTAAACTCAAACTGTAATGCTATTTCATGGGGGTGCTGTTAGATCATCTAAGTGATGCCCTGGTCTTGAGACTCAGGTTCATTGTTTTTGTGCTTACACACCATTGCAAGGGAGATCGCTGTGCATATCTGGGAATTTTTCCACTGCGGATAAATTCTGAGAGGTTTTTATGGGGATGGAGGAGGGAGCACACACGTTCTGGATATGCTGGGTGCACTGCCCAGTTATTCCCCAGGAATGTTGGACTCCCCTTTCACCAAGAGTACGTACATTTCTCTTTCCCCACAAACTTTCCCCAAATGTGTTACCTTTATATTTTTAAATTAATTATACCAGAAACAGTCATTGAATAATTCATCCTTTGCTTGCTAACCAGCCATTATAATTTTTTTTTCTTTAAAAGCTTCTTTCTTTCTTTCTTTCTTTTTGGCTGTGTTGGGTCTTCATTTCTGTGCGAGGGCTTTCTCTAGTTGCAGCGAGCGGGGGCCACTCTTCATCGCGGTGCCCGGGCCTCTCACTGTCGCGGCCTCTCTTGTTGCGGAGCACAGGCTCCAGACGCGCAGGCTCAGTAGTTGTGGCCCACGGGCCTAGTTGCTCTGCGGCATGTGGGATCTTCCCAGACCAGGGCTCGAACCCGTGTCCCCTGCATTGGCAGGCAGATTCTCAACCACTGTGCCACCAGGGAAGCCCCAGCCATTATAATTTCTATCAGCATGATGCATGAATGAGAAAACAGATCGGAAGAATTAACGACAAAAGAGCAAAAAGTTCACTCCCCACTCCTCTGCATCCTAAATTCAGTCACCCACAGACACCGTCTTAAATTGTCAAGGCTTTCATTTCTTCTGGTAATTACCTTTGTAACATGGTATGATGCTGACATGTGCATTTATTAATATGTCATACTTAGAAAATACTTATTGTCTCCTTGATAGTAAATGTTATAATTTAGCTCACTTACATTACACCATTTCCTTCCCCTCCCCTGCTCCCTATGTTTCATGGTTACATTATTCCCATTGTTCTCCTAGTGGCTACTTTTTTTTAGCTTTTTTGTTGTGACATAAATCCAAATTACAGAAAAGTTATAAAAAATTTTAAAAGAATCTCTGTATACCCTTCACTCAGATGCCACAAATAACATTCTCACTGTCTGTAAAGATATAGATATGAACATAACACATATCAATAAGGATTTATACTACTATTATTTGGTATTAGTTTCCAAACTGTTTTAAAGAATATTACAAAAAAGAATCCGTTATTTCTGCTTTAGACTGAACGTTTGTGCCCTGCCCCCCAAATTGATATGTTGAAATCCTAACCCCCAAAGTGATGATATTAGGAGGTGGGGCCTTTGGGTGGTGATTAAGTCATGAGGGTGGAGCCCTCATGAATAAGATCAGTGCCCTTATGAAAGAGGCCTGGGAGAGCTCCTTTGCCCCTTCTGGCATGTGAGGATACAGAGTCGGCAATTAGGTAGAGAGCCCTCACCAGAATACAACCCTCCTGTCACACTGACCTTGGACTTCCAGTCTCCAGAACTGTGAACAATACATTTCTGCTGTTTAGAAGTCACCCCATCTATGGCATTTTGTTATAACAGCCTGAACAGATTAAGAAAACTTTTAGGGGCTTCCCTGGTGGCTCAGTGGTTGAGAATCTGCCTGCCAATGCAGGGGACATGGGTTCGAGCCCTGGTCTGAGAAGATCCCACATGCCGCGGAGCAACTAGGCCTGTGAGCCACAACTACTGAGCCTGCGCGTTTGGAGCCTCTGCTCCGCAACAAGAGAGGCCGCGATAGTGAGAGGCCTGCGCACCGCGATGAAGAGTGGCCCCCACTCACCGCAATTAGAGAAAGCCCTCACACAGAAACGAAGACCCAACACAGCCAAAAATAAATAAATAAATAAATAAAGTGTAAAAATTTAAAAAAAAAACAACTTTTAAACACTGCAGTGTGTATTTCCTGAAGATCATGACATTTTCTTACATACCTGCAATATAATTATCAAAATTTCTTAAATTACATTAATATAACATTGTTACCTAATCTACAGATCATATTCAAATTTCACCAATTGCCCACTAATGTCCTTTATAGTACTACCAAGGATAACTGGCTGCCTTTTAAACGTTAAGTGATAAATATAGATATCCATCTCTTGTTTCAATTTTTTTCATCTTTTATATCCTTTTGTAAATGTAGTGGTTTTCTTCTTGTAGGGACTGTGCAATTCTAGTAAATTGTATTCCTAGATACGTTAATTTGTTTTTGCTGCTGTTATTGTGAATAGTATCTATTTATCTTTTATATTGTACCTTATTGAACTCTCATATTAGTTCAAAACGTGTTTTACCCAATTTTCTAAGTTGACAGCCATATGATCCGCAAATAATGATAATTGCATCTCTTCCCTTCTGAATTTTTAGCTCATTTATTTATCTTGTCCTTCTGCACTGGGCACAAAATTCAGCACATGAATTGCTCCCATTTTTATTTGGAATAACTATAGATTCATCGGAAATTGCAAAGAAGTATTCTTGGGAGGCACCACGCACCCTTCAATCTGCCTCCTTCATGCTGTCATCTTTCCTGACTGTAGGATGATAATAAAATCAGGAGACTGGCATTGGTACAATTCATAGAATTATTCAGATACCACCATTCATAGCAATACATTCATTTGTGTGTGTGTATAGTTTTTTTTTTTAACATCTTTATTGGAGTATAATTCCTTTACAATGGTGTGTTAGTTTCTGCTTTATAACAAAGTGAATCAGTTATACATATACATATGTTCCCATATCTCTTCCCTCTTGCATCTCCCTCCCTCCCACCCTCCCTATCCCACCCCTCTAGGTGGTCACAAAGCACCGAGCTGATCTCCCTGTGCTATGCGGCTGCTTCCCACTAGCTATCGATTTTACATTTGGTAGTGTATATATGTCCATGCCACTCTCTCACTTTGTCACAGCTTGCCCTTCCCCCTCCCCATATCCTCAAGTCCATTCTCTAGTAGGTCTGTGTCTTTATTCCCGTCTTAATTTTATCATATGTGTAGTTTCTTATAACTAACACTAAATCCATAAAAGGAAACATAAATTAAGGCTGAGAGTCTTCCAAAGATACATCAAAACATTTTAGGAAGGTGTCCAACCTGCCCCAGAAATTTAGAAAGTCTTGAGTCAAATACATGCACCTTTTTCAATAGGTGAATTCTGCCCAAATTAATGCTCTGTAAACTCACCCAGCCACATTCCAAGACAAGAAAATAAAATAACACAATCTTCCCAATCATACAGATCAACACTTAGAACTGGGTCAATTTTACTGCGTAAAGTTTAAGGAAAGAAAAACAAGACGAAAGGGGCATTTGGAATAGCCTCTCCTGAACTCGGGGAGATGTGGCTTATTTCCACGTCAGCCTTGGGATTCTTGTCCCTATGTTATCAGTCTTGTCTTTCTGTCTCCTGTCTTTTCCATCCTAATCCTTCACGATTGTGAGGCAGTATATAAAGGACACGGCTTCACCTATGAAATATTCTAGGGAAAATATTTAACCTGAATCTAACTGAGCCTCTAATTCTAAATTCTAGTTCCTAGGAAATATTGATACAAAGGATACAAGAACAAATTCAGGGAAATACACAGACAAAGTAAAAATGTGGGACATTCTACAAGATAATAGAGGAGATGCAATTTCAGATTAAAAGGAAAATAAAACACAAATGGGATCTGTCACAGCCAAGAGGAGCCTAAGGAGATATGATGACTAAATGTAATTGATATCTTGGATAAGACTGTGGGACAGAAAAAAGACATTGGGTAAAAACTGAGAAAATCTGAAGAAAGTATAGACTTTAGTTAGTAATAATGTGTCAATATTGGTTCATTTATTGTGACAAAAATACTGCACATGCTAGATTTTAATAATAGGAGAAACTAGATGTGGTGTATATGAGAACTCTCTGTACCATCTTCCCAATTTCTCTATAAATCTAAAACTGTTCTAAAATTTAAAACAGTATTAAAAAACAAATGAGGATGATTGGGAGATTTTTAATAGAAACTATTAAAAATAATTTTAATTAATTATTATTAATTTTATTAGGTAGAGTGTATTGAGTTATGAGGATAATGTCCTTACTTTTTGGCAATGCATGCTGCAAGTATTTTTTAAATTTATTTCATTGAAGTATAGTTGATTAACAATGTTGTGTTAGTTTCTTGTGTACAGCAAAGTGATTCAGTTATATATATATATATAATATATATATATATATATATATATATATATATATATATAATATATATATATACACATTCTCTTTAGGATATTGAATGTAATTCCCTGTGCTATACAGTAGGACCTTGTTTATCCATTTCTATATAAGAGTTTGCATCTGCTAATCTCAAACTCCCACTTCAACCTTCTCCCACCCCCCGCCACCTTGGCAACCAGAAGTCTGCTCTCTATGTCTGTGAGTCTGTTTCTGTTTCATAGGTAAGTTGTATGCTGCAAGTATCGAAAGATAAAGTGGGTTGGTATCACAGCTTCTTTTAAAATGATTCAACCCTTATGGAATGGTTGCCAATGGCTGTGAAACCTTTTAGGTGAAAACTGTTGGGGACTTAATAATGGGTGGATTATATAACTTAACACCAGAACCTACTTAACATCATAAAAAGAGACAACTAGATATTATGTCCCCGGTGGAACCATAGCAATGCTACTTAGGAAATACTCTTGCCAGAATCAAACTTGAACCTGATCAAGTCTCTGGAGCAAACTCCCACTTTACAGAAGATAGAAGGGAAGGAAGAACATGTTAAACGGCATCATAGAGCTGCCTCGGCAAAATCCAGAATGAAGAAAATTGTGCAAGAGAAATGACCTAGATTTTTCAACAAACAAGAGTATACTGGGGAAAATAAAACCAAAAAAAAAAAAAGGAGAGAAAACTCAGACTTAAACAACTAATAGCCAAATACACTGTGGGGAACTTGTCTGAATCTCAATTCAAAGACAGCAACTGTAAAAACAGAGAAGAGAGCGAGGGAGAGAGTGTATGTGGGAGAACAGGAATCAAGTAATTTGAATACTAAGTATATGGTAATATTCAGAGAGTATTATTATTTTAGGTGTGATAGTGACATTGTGATTATATTTTTAAAAGAGGCTTTATTTTTCAGAGATGGCGACTGAACTATTTACAGATGAAATTATATCATGTCTGGGATTTGCTTCAAAGCAATTCCAGAATCAGGGTGGAAGAGGCACGGAGTGACTGAGGGAATGGATGAAACAAAATTGTCCACAAACTGAGGATGCTGAAGTTGGGATCCACTACACCAGTCTCACTGCTTTTATATGGAGTCGATACTTTACAAAATAAAATCCTTAAATAATGGCTTCACAAATAGAAAGATGGAGGTGCAAAAAAATAAGGCCAAAGCTGTTGAATCCAGTTGTAGGTATATAGTAATATTTTACTATACTAATATTTTATAGTAGTATATTATTATATACCTACAACTTCAATTCAGTTGTACCATCCCTTCTACTTCTCTGCATATTTGATCACTTTTATAATAGAAGATTAAACATGAAGGACTGAATGTGTGAATAAATAGAAAAATTACACAAAGATCAGGAAAGCAGGAACCTTGCAGGGAGAAGCACAGAGATGGAATCAGAGAAGAGCACACAGAACTACTAAGGTATGGGAAATTTTCTATTTCTTAAAAAGGCAGAACACTCACAGATATTCTTTTATTAATGTCCCATAAACTGTGCATGCATGCCCTATTCACTATTCACTCTTATGTATGACAACAAACAATGAAAATAGCAAAAAGTACATTTTTATTTATTTCTTTTTCTAATGATTAGAGTGTGTTACAGGGTTTGCAATACCCCTGCAAGTCTTTACCTGCTCCTGGGCTCTCAGGGAGTCTCCACGTATGTGTCCCAACCCAAATCAGGGCTGGCTTAGGGATTGGGTGTGGGAGTTCCTAACTTCCCTGTGAAATTGACTTCACATCTCTAATTCTTTCCTGGAAGAAAGTGAAAGAGAGTTACTTGTGGTAGGAGTTTAATCAGAACTAACCAAGGAAAGGAATAAACACTACAGACATTACACTCTCAGATTCATGATCCATCCTCCCCCCCTCTCCTCTGCCTTTCTTCCTTTTTTGGTGAAATTAAATTTCAAAACACTCCAACTAGCTTTCCACCTTCTTGAGAGGAAGGCTCACAGTTAATGAATTTTGAGAATAATAAGAAGAACAAAGATTTTTATGAATTGTGAAAATACCATGAGAGCAGGCAGCCTCCTTGGTGTGACTAAGTGGTGAAGATTGATCCAGAAGATGCGGCCAATAGGAGGCTGAAACAGGTCAGTCACAGAGGAGACAGAGGACAGAGAGCCGGGACCTGGGATGGACCACTCGATTCCAAACACATGAATGAGCACCCACAAAAATGGCATTGTCACTCCCCCTCTCTGAGTAGCAATTTCCTCTCCTATAAATTGGAGTAAATCAGCTACTGCCAACTACAAGAGACAGGGAGAGAAAGCAAACGAGTGAAGTGGATTGGGGGATCCAGGTTACCTGAAGAACATATACCTAATCTAACCGGGCAGTCAGGACTCAGCTGCAGGCAGGAATGGAAGCGTGATGGGGCCAGAGCCTTCACTTTTATCTGAGAAAAATGAAAGTCTATCATTTGAAAGTAAAACTTCAAATGCTGGTGATTAATTCAATTTAAAGAGAAAACAACAACAAGAACAAAAATTAAAAAAAAAAAAAAACGGGCTTCCCTGGTGGCACAGTGGTTGAGAGTCTGCCTGCCAATGCAGGGGACACAGGTTCGAGCCCTGGACTGGGAGGATCCCACATGCCGCGGAGCAACTAGGCCCGTGAACCACAATTACTGAGCCTGCGCATCTGGAGCCTGTGCTCCCCAACAAGAGAGGCCGCGACAGTGAGAGGCCCGCGCACCGCGATGAAGAGTGGCCCCCGCTTGCCACAACTAGAGAAAGCCCTCGCACAGAAACGAAGACCCAAGACAGCCATAAATAAATAAATTTAAAAAAAAAAAACTGGTTTGTGTTTAAAAAAAGAACAAAAAAACAAAAACAAAGCAAAACAAAACAAAACTGTGCAGCTCCAAACGAAAATCATCTGTGAGTTGAAGATGGGATTCTGTTTGTAAACCACCATTTTCTGATCTCTGTATTAGATAATAGGTAATATCTAAAAAACCTCCCAAGTTTTAATAACTTATGTTAAAACAGTTTGGCTTAGGGGTTAAAAATACATGCTTTGGAGGCAGAAAGACCTTAGTTCAAACCTTAGCTCTTCCTCCTCCTGGCTGTATGACCTTCGACAGGTCCCTTAACCCCTCTGAGTTTCTGTATCCTACCCTGATATTATGTACCTACAAAGATGAAATGAGAAGATGTGCATATAATATCTACAGAGTGCCTAGCACAGAGCATGTGCTCAATTAATGACAGGCATTTTAACTCTCTGCCTTCAAGATATGATAGCTGCATACTTTTAAACCCAGATGACTGTAAGCAAATAGATAATTGAATGAAATTCTTGTTGCATGGGTTCCCCAGGGAAGCACAGTAGGAAATTCCATCAGAGGACTTCATGCATGACACAGATGATGCAGAAAGGTGTTGTGACAACTGCTGCAGCTAATGTGCTACTGTTGAGCTTATCTCCTGGATCACAAAGTCCAGGGAGCTAGAGGATTTGAGGCCCTATGGGTAAAAAACGGGACTGATGTCTACAATTAACTAAGATCAATTCAATATTTTATTTAAAATATATTATCAGGAGGGAGACGCAAGAGGGAAGAGATATGGGAACATATGTATATGTATAACTGATTCACTTTGTTATAAAGCAGAAACTAACACACCATTGTAAAGCAATTATACTCCAATAAAGATGTTTAAAATATATATATATATATTATCAACATTTTTTTGCTTTTGAAGTAACTTTAGATTTCCAGAATAGTTTTAAAGATAGTACAGAAGATTCCAATGTACCCTCGCCCAGTTTCCCCTATTATTTTTTTTAAATTTAATTTTATTTATTTTTTTATACAGCAGGTTCTTATTAGTTATCTATTTTATACATATTAGTGTATATATGTCAATCCCAATTGCCCAATTCATCTCACCACCACCACCACCTGCCCCCCACTTTCCCCCCTTGGTGTCCATATGTTTGTTCTCTACATCTGTGTCTCTATTTCTGCCTTGCATACGGTTCACCTGTACCATTTTTCTAGATAACACATATATGCATTAATATATGATATTTGTTTTTCTCTTTCTGACTTACTTCACTCTGTATGACAGTCTCTAGGTCCATCCACATCTCTACAAATGACCCAATTTCATTCCTTTTTTATGGCTGAGTAATATTCCATTGTATATATGTACCACATCTTCTTTATCCATTCGTCTGTCGATGGGCATTTAGGTTGCTTCCATGACCTGGCTATTGTAAATAGTGCTGCAATGGACATTGGGGTGTATGTGTCTTTTTGAATTATGGTTTTTCTCTGGGTATATGCCCAGCAGTGGCATTGCTGGGTCATATGTCCCCTATTCTTAATATCTTATATAACCATGGTAAATTTGTCACACCTGAAAAACCAACGTTGGTACATTATTATCAAACTTTAGATTCCATTTCAATGTCGCCTAATTTCTCATATCCTCTTTCTGTTCCAGGATCCAATCCAGGGTACTGTGTTGCATTGAAGGGTCCCATCTTCCTCATCTCCTCTGATCTGTTATAGTTTCTGTTTTCCCTTGCTTTTCATGACCTTACAGCCTTGAGGATACTGGTCAGATATACTGAAGAATGTTCCCCAGTCTAGGTTAGTCTGATGTATTTCTCATGATCAGACTGGAGTCTGGGGTTTGGGGGAAGGAGACCACAGAGGTGAGGTGCCCTGTGCATCACGTGGTATCAGGGGGTATGTGACAGCCACATGACATTACTGGTGATCTTGTCCTTCATCACTTGGTTAAGGTAGTGTTTTCCAGGTTTCTTCACTGTCCAGTTACTATTTTTCCCTTTCCATACTTCATTCTCTGGAAGCAAGCCACTAAGTCAAGCCCACGCTTGGCAGGGGCTCAGGGGAGATGAGAAAGATTAAATTCCTCCTCCTGAAGTGGGGAATGCCTACATATATTAAACAGAAGTCTTCTGTTTAACACACTTTCATCTTGTGTTGCATTGCACCCCCATTTTACAGAGGTGAAAATGGAGACCCAAGAATGTTGAACAACTTGCCCAAGGTAGTTAAATATATAGGTAACAGAGACTGGGTTCAAATCTCCATCTCTGACACCAATGCCCATCTTCTTTCCACTGCACAGGGTGACATGCTCTACTAGCACTGCCCGCTCCCCTTTTCTGCTTCAGTTTCCTCCTGGGTAAACCATGAATCTTTGATGAGATCATCTTCACCATCTCATTCAAGTCTAAAATAGTTGGTTTCTCTCATCTATGAAGTGAGTTAAATCACTGACACATAGAGCAACCTGGTGAATCTTTCTCAGAATTGCTGTGTCCTTGTCACCAAATCTGAATAAGGACTGAGTCACCCTTGTTTCCAAGGTACTGGTGAGATCCTGTGGGGACAGCAGTCATCACTGCCTCTCTACAACTCAGTGAGGGGCAAAATGTACTTACCAAGCCCTTGGCACCCTAGAAAGTAAAACGCAGAAGGAAACATAGAAAATATTGTTTTTATTACTACTTGGAACTTCATGGCAATAGTTTGCTAAACTGCTTTTCCAGCCGAGGCACATTCACAACTCATTAATCCTCACAATCCTCTAAGTTTTAGATATTTCATTGATCAGGATGCTTTCTATTGCAAGGGTCAGAAAAATCCAACCTAAGTTGACTCTAGCAAAAATGAGAAGCTATTATTACTTCTAACTGAAAAGTCTAATAATAACTATTTCAGGTAGGCTGGATCCAGGAGCTATAAACACATAGGATTCTTCCTTCCCATCTTTAAGTTTGATACTTCTGTTTTAACTTCAGTCTCAGGCATGCTTTCCCTAAGTTGACATGGTATCCTCCAACTGTTCTAGGCTTATATCTTGTCAGCATAGAAACTCCCGTAGAAAAATAAGTACCTTTCCTCTAATTGTTCCAGTGACTGTCTCTATCCCAACTCTGATTGGCTGAAATCTGGTCACAGACTGTATCAGTTTTCTACTGCCACAAAAATATTGAGCAACAAACAACCACAAAGCTTCAGTGGCATATAAAAATACATTTATCCATCATGCATCCGGGATCAGTCGTGGGCCAGCAGGTGGCCTACTGATCTTTAGTGGTCTTGCTCACATATCTGGAGATTGAGGCAATGTGGGTGACTCACCTCTGTTCCACATGTCTCTCCTCCCTCAGCAGGCCAGCCCAGGCATGTTCTCAAGGTGATGGCAGAGGCACAAGAGTAGCAAGTGGAAACACACAAGACTTCACCAGCACCATGATTCACCATCACTCTACCATGTCCAATTAGCCAAAACACATCACAAGCCAACCCCAATGTCAAAATCCCCCTTTTTGGTAAGAGAAATGCAATGGCACACCTGCAGGGAGAGTGAAAAACTGGTTCCATTGATACAGTCCTTACCCCACACTGGGCTGGGATGAGCCAGACATGAGCCATGTGCCCATACCTGAGTTGAGATGTAAGAATTGACTTCTTCCAAGAGGATGAGTGGGATAGGGCTATTTCCCCAGAAGAACGCTGAGGTACAAAACAACAAAAGTACACAACAGTATCCCTAAACCCACTTTACAGATGGGGAAAGAGACTCAGCCAAGACCTGTGATTTGGGGGGCGGGGAGCTAGAAGGTAGCCAAGTTGTGTTTGGAGCCCAGACTTGTCTTTCACCAAAGTCCATTCATTTTATGTTCCATCTCACTTCTTCCTGAGAACCTTTCACTCCTACACATTCTTTAACATTTTTTGCTCCATTTAAGCATCGTAATAAAATGAACTTTCTTTTTTGCCTTCTATGTATTATTTCATTTGTCATATTTTTCTAATTTTTTTAGTTAAGGTTGATGGACACGTTATAAATTTTTGCCACTTTTAAAAAAGACACTCTTCAGCTTAATTTATTTCATCATGTTCTTACTTTATAAAATCATCTTGATTTTAAGTGAGAACTAAGGAGTCTTGATGTTAGGGAGTTTCAAAGATGAGGATCCCCAATCGGTAAACAAGGGTGACAGCATCTCCCTCCCCTTGATGAATTTTGTGCCTGGGCCATTTGGACATATTTGGCAAAAATGAGCCTTGTCACTAAATGCCTAGACTTTCCTCACCATCTACCTGCAAATCAATCCTAAAGGACAGGCAGTGGCTTCCTGAAGCTGGCAGAAACCTTCTAAAGAGACAATTTGAATTTCATTCCTATTCCTGAGCCTGTTTAAAGAGCGTGTTTAGACCTGGTATTGAAGGGTCCGGCAGCATCTCATCTCTGCAAAATTCTCATAAGAGCTGAAATCACTCCTCTTGCAGAAAGCTGGGCTTCTTGAATCATCTATGATGCAGGTGCTGAGAAGGAGGGAGGGAGGACACAGCAGTGAAGACATGAGGAACCCGCTCCCAGGCCCAGGGGGGATCAGAGCCAGAACTTAAATGTCATCAGAGGAGTTTCCAAGACAAGCAGCTGTGCCCTGGAAAAGCTTCAACCCCAAAAGCAATTCCATGAGTGGCCCAAGGAGGCCAAGAAGAGCTCTGTTCATACACACTGGGCAGCCATGAACTCAGGCTCCCATTTTGTATGGAATGTTGACCCCGCGTTCTTCTAGGAACTGCAGAACTGACTTTTTTTTTTTCATTTACTCAACAAGTGTTTATTGAGCACCTCCTAAGTGCCAAGCACTAGAACACCACCACGAACAAGATGCAGGAGATGCCTGCCCTCATGGAGCTGCAGACCTTGACATTCCTATAAGGAAGAAGCCATGGGGTGTGGCTGGAAGGTTGGGACCAGGAAAGGAAAAGCAAATCATGGAAGCTGTAGGTCATTGGTGAGGTCCGCAGCCAGACAAAGCATCAGTTACCAGCAGCGGTCAAGCCAAGTTGGGTGGAGGGAGCCTGGAAATCACTATATGGGGGTCAGGGCAAGTGATTGTCAGTTATATGTTCAGTAAATCCCCACTGATCATCGTTTTTGTATCAAGTTTTACTATGCATTGAGAATACATAAGGGACCAAGATGCCTGTGGTCATTGCCTTCATAGACATTACACTTTAGTGAGGGCAACAGATGAGGAAATAAGGCATAGCCCCTGGGGTGACTGAGAAAGCCCACAGGGCTCTGGGAGCAGCGGGGGGCAGGGTCCTAACAGGGTAGAAGAGGTGGAAGAAGTTGGCGATGATGACAGCTGAGTCCAGTAAAGGTGCAGGGAGTGAGAGTGGGAAGGGTGTTCCTGGCTGAGGGCCCACCCTCAGCAAAGCCCCAAAGTAGAGCAAAGCCCCAGCACGTTTAAGATCCAGCTCAAAGTCCCATCCAGCTGGATGTAAGACATATGGTGAAAGACGAGGCTGGAGAATCAAACAGCAGCTCAGATAAGAAGGATCTTTGAATATTTTCGAAGGAGTTTGGACTTCATCCTCAGGTCAATACGAAATGACAGGGAAGAGGGGGTGGATTTTAAGCCATTGTGTGACATGGCCAGATTTACACTGTCGAAGGATCTCCATGTCCTTAGTGTGCCCAGTAGATGAGAGGAGGCAAGACCAGAGATGGTGAGCCAGTTAAGGAGAGGCTATTTTAGGGAGGAAGGGGGATGCCATGCTGGGAGCATGTGAGCTAGAGCTGCGTGATGCTTTCGGGCACCATGTTAGCACGAAGCCCCCGCCCCACAGAGCAGTGCATTTGAACTGGAGCAATGCAGAGCTCCAGGGAAGATGGGAATTAGGATGGGAAATAAAGAATGGGAATTAGGGGGCCAAATGGTGAGGGTGGTGTTATTTGGAGCTAAGCAGGGCACTCCTTCAACCTGAAATGCTTTAGTTTTATCTATTGTATGTAAGTTTTGTTGGGAAGCAATAGATTCAACGACTAATAAAAAATCTTTTTGACAGATGAATAAAAGCTTGGGCTGGGAGACTCTTCAGGGCCCTCCCATCTTGATTCTCATGTTCTGTGAATCAGAAGCACAGAGTGAGGGTCTGGCCGGGCTCCTGGAGGCCAGGGATGTGAGTTAGGGCCCAGCAGAGAGGATGAGAAGACATGGTCAGTGAAACACAGTCCCTGGAAGATGCTGTCAGGGCCCCAGCCCCGCTCTCAGCCTCCAAATGATGATTTAAAAAAAAAAATGCACAGGAAAGAGAGAGGACCCTCCAAGCAATTACTTAACAGACAAAACCTCCCAAAGCAGTGACACTGGCTCACAGCACAGCATCTGGCATTGAGGTAGAAATGCGTGTATTAGAAAACGAGGCAATTAGAGGTTGCAAGAAACAGTTACATAAGCTGGAGGATTTCCTTGGAGCTGTTCTGAGTAAGGATGAGAGTGAGAGGAAGTGGCATTGGAGGAAGAAATTCACCTGCTGCTTCTGGCTGCCAGATTTTTTTTTTTAATTTTATTTATTTTTGGCTGCGTTGGTTCTTCATTGCTGCGCTCGGGATCTCTCTAGTTGCGGCGAGCGGGGGCTACTGTTCGTTGCGGTGCGCGGGCTTCTCATTGCAGTGGCTTCTCTTGTTGCGGAGCACGGGCTCTAGGCACGCAGGCTTCAGTAGTTGCAGCACGCAGGCTCAGTAGTTGTGGCATGCGGGCTCAGTAGTTGCGGCACGTGGGCTCTAGAGCGCAGGCTCAGTAGTTGTGGCGCACGGGCTTAGTTGCTCCGTGGCATGTGAGATCTTCCCGGACCAGGGATTGAACCCGTGTCCCCTGCATTGGCAGGCAGATTTTTAACCACTGGACCACCAGGGAAGTCCCTGGCTGCCAGATTTAGCTGGCATTGACGTCGTATCCGTTGGCAAGTGCAGGGAGATTCATATGTCCTTCTTTCTCACTAAACCTACCCGGAAATACTGGGAAGTGGGTGGGTCATTTCAGGGAGGTACCATCCCTAGACCCTGGGTGTTGGAAGGAGATGCCCAACCCAACCCCCATACACACAAGGCGGTATCATCATTTACAGCCGGTCTTCACCACTGTTGTTGGCAAAGTAGCTTAATCCCGCTGTGCCTCAGTTTCTTCAGGTACAAATGGATTTCTAAGAATAGAGCCTATCTGATAGGGTTGATGCAAGATTAAATGAGTCAATACAATGTACAATGCTCAGAATGGTGCCCAGCACTTAGGGCTAATCCCTGCTACCATTAAATTGAAGGTTAACATCATTATATTTTTGGAACAGTAGTGCCTGTTATGATTTGCAGTGGAGGTATCTCAGGATTGGAAAGGAAAGAAGGCACGTTCTTCATCCCTCCAAACAAAAGGGAGATTGGGCCAAAAGAGTCTGGTGTGAACCAGGGTTTCTGACAGCTTCACGCAACCATGTGGCAAAGCCAGGCTGATTCCCCAAACACAATATGCCTGCAACTATGTTACTTTACATACCTAACCAACAGACGTGTGCTTATTTTCCTCCCTCTGCAGAAAGGAGACTCTCATTGTCTGGAGAAAAAAAAATTAAAAACTTTTCTGCCAGGCACACTGACAGAACCTTTTACAGAAAACCACCACCCCTCCAACTTCTTATCGAGGGTTCTTCATCCTGTTTCTAAACACTCACAGGAAGGCCAGGCTGACATTTTACACATGATTGACCCAAAGAGCTGCGCTTGCCTCTGGGTGTGTGTGCATGTGTCTGCAAGTGTGTGTGTGTGTGTATGTGTGCCTGCACATGACCACGTATGTGTTTACTTGTTATTGTAGCTCAACCTAAACAAAGATTAAGACTTGTTTATGTGTAAATAATGAATTGGTGGGTACAGAAGCCTACCTCCTTGGGTCTATGTTCAGAAATTGATTTGCATGTGGCAAAAGAAGATGGGAAGACAGGATGGAGAGGACAGCCAGGCCCAGTGATTTGTTCAGAGGACGAAACGGGATGGCAGCTGGACAAGGCATTCTCCTTCTCGGCCCCATGATTATTTGCTTCTCAACTTGAATTATTTTAATAAGTTGCCTCATTGCATTTTTAGTCTCCCCAACTAGAAAACATGACCCCACAAGACAGAGATGGTGTCTGTCCTGGTGGCCACTGTGTCCCCAAGACCCAGAACACTTCCTGGCATAAAGTAGTTTCTCATCAGCATTTGCTGAATGAATGAGAATGAATGAATGAGATGTATGACATTGACCATAACCTACGTGAACCTCAGTTTTCTCATCTGTAAATTGGGGATAGCCGTGATCTGCCCTTCAGAAAGCAGCAGAGATTAATTAAATGGGATCCTGTATGCAACACATGTGGTACTAGGAAGGTACCTTAGTGTCTGCCTTCTTCCCGCCTGCCCACTAACTCGATTCTCTGTGGCCCCAGCCAGGTGAGCCTTACTTGGAACTAAATTATAAACTCAGAGCCATCCTTTAGCTCTAAGTCTGACGGGGGCCTGTAATCCAGCCTGTCACAAATTAAGCTGCCACACTTCCAAACACACATACTGAAAAATTAATGTCCCTGGAAGTCATCATCTCTCTTCCCATAGACACCACTGACCTTCTTGCCTCTCTGCACAGCAGCAGAACTGGAGCTCCTGCATCCTGGTGCAGCTACAGGGCTGCAGGACTGATGGGAGAGAGAAGTGTTGATGTCCTCCTTAGAGCAGTGACAGGACCTGGTGTCCAGCTGGGAATCTCATCAACTTGGCGTGGGAAGCAGAGGGAGAGTCTGGAGTGAGGGCAAAGGCCCAGGGGAATCTCTGCTTTTAGCCTTAGCGCCCTGTCACCCATCCCGATGGACCCTTGGAGGGCTGGCCCCAGATGGGGCCCAGGTAAGATTTGAGGGCTGGGCAGGGAGGGGCTGGAGGGGCGTGTGGGGTGAGGAGGAGGAGACCAGCAATGTAATCTCCTAGATTCTTGGAAACAGCAGAGTCTCTCATGGCCTTGCATGAAACAAGCAGTCAATTTCACGGCAGTTCTATAAGGACGATGGCAGAAGTAAACTCAGCATCTTACAATGATAGTCACCTTGGCCTTGACCGATCCCAGGGACTTAGAGCATCATTTCCTTCCTCCTCTCCTTGTCGGCTAAGACCAGTATTCTAACCTGGCTGTCCAAAGTGTGGCTTGCAGACCAACAGTATCGGTATCACCTAGGAACTTGTTAGAAATGCAGACCCTCAGGCCCTGCCCCAGACCTACTGAGTCAGAATCCTCATTTCAACAGGTGACTCCCATGCACATTCAAATTTAAGCTGTGATGAAGCTTAATTTTATGGGTCAACTTGACTGGGCCACAGGATGCCCAGATGGTTAGTTAGTTAAACATTATTTCTTGGTAAGTCTGTGAGGGTGTTTCTGGAAAAGATTAGCATTTGTGGACTCAGTAAGGCAGGGTACCCTCCCCTGGGTGGGTGGGCATCATACAATCCATTGAGGGTCTGAAGAGAACCAAAAAAATGGAGGAAAGTTGAATTCACTCTGCCTGAGTGTTGAACTGGGACGGCAATCTTCTCCTGCCCTCGGCACCCCTGGTTGTGAGGTGTTCAGACGCGGGTTGGAATCTACACCATCAGCTTCCTGGTTCCAGGCCTTAGAACTTCATCCCCAGCATTCCTGGCTCTCTGGCTTGCAGAAGGCAGAACGTGGGATATCTCAGCCTCTATAATCAGGTGAACCAATACCTTATAATAAATCTCTTTTTAGAAAGAAAGATGTCTATGTCTATATCGATATCTATTTCTACCTCTATTTCTATGTCTATTTCTGTATCTGGATCTATCTTATTGGCACTCTTTCTCTGGAGAGCCCTAATACAGCTGTGGTTTCACAACATACTGGTGTCACCCATTCCAATATGCGGTGTGAGAGTGTGTACAGTGAGGTGGTCACAAGTTTGGGATTCGGCCACAGGAAATGAGAGTTTGGATCCCAGATCTGCCCTGGTCCACGTGTGAGACTCTGACCTCTCCAAACCTTAGCTTCCTCCTCTGCAAACATGCAGGGCGAGAGGACCCTTTCCTGGTGTCACTGGGGGATGAAATGAGCCTAAAAATTTAATCAGTCATTCCTCACAGTACCTGTCACACATTGAATGCCTAGTACCTATTATCTGGGATTGTTACTGCTAACAAATTGCTTCTAGTAACATAGCATCCAAGTTTGTGAATTATATACCTCCTTCTTTTTTTCAAAAATAGATAAGCTTGAACAGATTTGAGTTAACCTTAGAACAGGCACACACACTGTGAGGACAGTCATTGTGTGGGAGGGGATTTGGCCATGGGGAGGGACACCAGGAATTGCCCAGGGACAGAAGCTCCAGCTCTCCAGATCTGAGCTGAGGTCCCTCAGAAGCCCAGTGATTTCATAGTATCACAGAGCTTTGTTTTTCCTTAGCTACAAAATAAGGGAAGGGTTTTGTCAAAATCTGACCATGATGGGACCACCATGAAAGCAGACTGGACAGGTAAAAGTCCTGTCATATGTGCTGCAGGAGAAATAAAGCCGAGGATCAATGATTTAGTCCAAAGCTGACCAGCCCTCAGAGCAGAGAAGGAGGGAGCAGACAGTCAATCTGGAGCTGCGTAAGGACAGGAAAAGGTGATAGGGAAGAAGGAATGAGGGAGAGGATGTAGGGAGGGAGCCAGAGAGCACTGGGGGTGCAGGTGTAGACAGCATCAGGGCTCTGTTAGGTTTGGGGTTAGGTCTGGGAGGGGGCGAGGGCTAGAATTAAGGCTCATTTTAAATCAGTGGTGCTTGGCCTGGATTACATTACCATCATCTGGGGAGATTTTTTAAATGCCAATACCTAAGACCAACCCCCAAAGATTATGAGTCAGGTGGTGGGACCTGGGCATGAGTATTTTCCAAAAGCATCCAGTGCTGGGAACCCATGAAGAAGGTGGGGAAGAGATAAGTGGTCTGAGCCAGAGACAGAGGAAAGACGCTGAGGGCTTGGTCAGCTGGCCTTTCATCCAATCCAGTCGTGAATGGTCAGCTTTTAGCCTCTTAATATGAGAGACCCCCAAGCCAACCCCCAAACGATCCAGTGATGAGTGATGAGTGCTTCAAGTCGGGAACCAAAATCCCCTTTGATTTCTTTTACCAGGTCAAGAAAGGAGCAGGGCTGGAACGAGATCTTATTCCTAAGAAGCCTCCAGTCAGCGCCAGTTCAGAGAATGATGCAACCCGGACACATGCGTGTTTGGTGTCGGGCCTAGATGTGAAATTGATTTCTCTCTTTGTGCCTCGGTCCCTCATGGAGGGCTGTTGTTAGGCTGGGCTGGTGTCCTTAGAAAGTGCCAGCGGGCTTTCCTCTACTTCCAGCGGGGAAGTGGCCTTTGAAAAAACAGAGTTTCACTCTTACAGGAGATTGTTTAGCTCTCAAATAAAACAAAATTCCTAAATATAATGAAAACAGACCAAAATATATATATAGTATACATATATATTATATACACACAGATATATACATACACCTATACATACATATATATATACACACATATAGTGTGTGTGTATATATATATATATTTTTTTCAACTTTCAAATCACGTTTAATTTTGATGGAAATACTTGGCAGTGAATGCCTCTAAGAAAACATCCTCCATTAAGGCTTTTTTTTTTTTTAATTAATTTTTTTTTTTTTTTTTTTTTTTTTTTGGCTGTGTTGTGTCTTCGCTTCTGTGTGAGGGCTTTCTCTAGTTGCGGCAAGTGGGGGTCACTCTTCATCACGGTGCGCGGGCCTCTCACTATCGCGGCCTCTCTTGTTGCGGAGCACAGGCTCCAGACGCGCAGGCTCAGCAGTTGTGGCTCACGGGCCTAGTTGCTCTGCGGCATGTGGGATCCTCCCAGACCAGGGCTCGAACCCGTGTCCCCTGCATTGGCAGGCAGATTCTCAACCACTGCGCCACCAAGGAAGCCCCTCCATTAAGGCTTTAACTGACTCTGTTGGTCACCCTTCTCCTAACACCTTTAGAGAGCTCCAGCCAGTGAAACAGAAAAATCAACAATTAAAAAAATAAGCAACATCAGAGCGCATGTGCCACGGGCAGCTATTCCACACCAACACATTGCCATTTTAATAGGATTTCCTGGAAGGTGAGTTGGGACAAATAATCCCGTCTTGCAGATGAGCACGTTAAGGTGCCAGAGGTGAACTGACTCTTTTAAAAACTTCAATGGATCTCAAAGCCTGGACAGCCCTACCTCCTGCTTGCGGCAAAAGTTCATTTCCATTTCAGCAGGCAGGTTGACTTTCAGGGCACCATAAGAGGAAAAACCCCGTGTGCTCATCCCCGGCCTCCCGTGTCAGCTTCGCTCCTGAGGAGTGCAGGCTGTGATGAAGCCAGCGTGGGATTAAGATCAGAGAAGCAGAAACAAGTGATGTCGCCCGTCCCCTGCCTCCACCATGACCATGAAGCAGGCAGGGGGTCTGCACCCCAGCCCTAACCCCACCTCCACCCTTGCCCAGCCTGGCCGAGTCTGGCAACAAAGCACCTCAACTGGATCCCTCTTAGCTGATACTAACGATCCACAGGGCACTTACCACATGCCAAGCACCACATGAAGTCTGTCGTTCATTTATTCATTCATTCATGCAACAAATATTTACTGAGCACGCACCAGTTGTTAGGCACTGTTCTGAGAACTTCTTGTGCGTTATTTCATGGAATTCTCATTTTTGAAATACCCTGAGGTAGGGACTGAAATTGGCTCCATTTCACAGGTAAGAAGACAGAGACTCATGCAGGTCTTGACTTGCAAAAGGTGGCACCAGAAGGAAGCAGGATGCACGCTCAGGTCCACTGGGGACAAAGCAGCCCAGGAAACACCCAGCCTTGGGCAGGGGGAAACCCAGGGGCTCCTGCATTTTGAAGGACGAGAAAACCTAATTAGAAATGTCTAACGAGAAACCACTACCATCCTTTGGAGACAGAGAGGGGGAGGTGATGAGGGGCAGTGAGGAAAAAGAGGGAAACGGTGAGAGAAGGGCAGGAAAGACATTAAGGATGAAAGAGGAGAGAAGAGATGGGAGGAGAGCAAAGGGAGCTGGGGAAAGGAGGGAGAAACAGAGCGAGGAGGGGAGAAAACAGAACTAAGAGGGCAGAGGGAAATGGAGAGAGACAGACTGTTAAAAATCGGAGAGGAGGGGAGAAGAGAAAAGCAAAAGAAAAAACACAGAAGGAGGCTGACAGCAAGAGAGGAGAGAGAGAGAACATAAAAACCTCCCCACATATACAGACACACACACACATATACAGACGCACTCATACAGACACACACACACACACACACTCCTGTGGTCTGTTTTGTTTTGTGTTGTGTTTCTCTGCAAAGATCCTGGGAGCAGCCTTCCCCGAAGCGCCACCCTCGAGCTGAGCCAGGGTGAAGCAGATGAGTATCAGACAGGCGCTCTGTAAAGGAGCTAGTTCCCCGGGCGAAATTGATTTCATGTGTCTGTTTGTTCTGACCTTGAATTTTCCCCATTGCAGCGCCCAAGAAGCAGCATTGGAGATACAAGGAGATATGAATGTGTTGGTGCTGCGGCTGGATTCTAGCAGCTCCACATGCCAGACGCCATCGGGCCTGAGCCCACAGGTGGAGCTGCGTGTCTTGTCCAAGGGGCAGGGTCTGCCCGAGGGACCTCAGGCTACGATAGACCTGGGGCCAGGTGGTCACAAGGCAAGCTCTGAGTCAGTAACAATGATCCAAGGAGGAGGGGATGAGCGTCAGAAAAGACAGAAAAGAAATGGGCAAACGAACAAAGCTAAGAGGCCAATCCCACTGGGAGCGATGGCCGGAGGACACCAGCCAGCACTGATATCATCATCATCTCCCTACTTTGACCTCTTGCTCAATGCTTACACTGTACCAAGAATATTACATCATTTAATCCTTACGTCAAACCTATGCGCCATTCTCCATGTGAGAACACCGAAGCTCAGAGAGCTTTCCCAAGGTCACACAGCTAGGAAATAATGCAGTGGGTCTTGATCCCAGATCTTCCTGACGCCCAAGCCCATCCTTGCAACAGCGTCCCCTCAGATCCCCTGGGATCCCCCAGATACCCAGTCTGGAGCAGCGAGGCTGTTTCCAGGCAGCAGAACTTGGCTCAGACATACATACATCCAAGGCCGCCTGTGTAGGGGGAGTGAGGCCAGGACTAAGGAGATCTGCAAGGTCAGGAGGGCAGAGGAAATGTGGTTTTGGGGTAGGAATTCAGTTTCAGGAGGAAACCAGATGGGGTTTTTGGAATAGGCCTGGGGTTAGAGCTGAAGTCTTAAGGGGCGGTATAGCTCCTTCCAGGCAGGTGTCAGAGCAGCAGACCAGACAGAGAGCCAGGAGGGAAAAAGAGACACAAGCCCAGAGGTAGACAGAGGCAGTGATCCTGGGCACACAGAGGCCCTGGGCTCCCACGGAAGCAGCTCTATGGTAGCAAGACTCCATCTAGTGGTCTGTCTCCAGATGGGACCCCTTGCCTGGTCAGACTGGCTCAGGAACTGGGCAGGGCTGAGCCCACAGGAGGAAGTGCTGGGACTGCAGCTGGCAGAGGCTGAGGAAGGTAACAGATAAGAGATCAGACCCAGTCGGCGCATAAGGGAAATGACCCCTCTTTGCCAGACATCAAAACCTCTATGGCCATAACTCCCTTGTATAGTAACAATTATATTTAATAGGTCATTATAATCTAACACACTACATAACATACGAGATGGCCTTGCTAAGAACTGATTTGTTAGATACAGGGAAAGGGAGATGTGCTAAGTCTTCACAGAGCTGGACCCCAGCAGATGAGTGGGAGTCTTCAGGGCACAGGAGAGGTGGACCCAGGTTATAGGAAGAGGCGTGCATGCACGGGGCAACTTGAATGTCTGTTAGATGTTCCTGGAAGCTGTGTAGATGCATCTCAGGGTGAAGAAATGGGGAGAGGGTGAGGTGAGGGAGGATAAAACTGGAAATGAAGGTTGGGCACGGAATTTTTTAGGCCCACTTATACCAAGCATGGGATCTTCAGGGCTGTTTCAAATGCGTGGCACTCATACACACAGACACATAGAAAGCACTTCTCATGAGAAATGCGAAAGTCTCGGTAGTATTTTCCCCTTCCTTTGACCAGGGTCATTGCGATAATATTCATCCTAGGAAATAATAATGAAATTTAAAGAACAGAGATTTATCATTCCCCAAATTTGTCCTTTTGTTTCATAATCTCAAGTTCCCACACCCATGTCTATTTGGGATTTGGGTTTCCCCTTCTCTCTAAGATCCTTTTCAACACTCCAGGTTTATCCCATGTCTAGGTCCAAATGGAGGCAGGATTTAGGAGTAGTACATTAGGAATAGGGTCTAGAATCTTGGAGCTTAGAGATGATTTTTAAAGGATTTTGGAAATCCCCACCACCAATGAATCTGTGGACCCAGAAGTGAAGTATTGAAGAGGAAAGGACATCTTCTTTCATATCTGGGCAACAGCCAAGATCCTACTCAGCATAAGGTAGCTCAAAAGATAATGTAAGGAGGCCTTTAAAAGATCTAGAACATTCTCTGAATACACAAGGACAAGAAGCTGATAAAAGGGGAATTCTTAATCTGGTTGCTGCAAACTTTCTCTCATTGATGACCTCAAGATGATTTGAAATAGTATGGGAGGAACAAGGATGGTGTTAGAGACACATCCTGCCTCATCATCTCCTGATGCACATGGATTTAAGGCACTCAATCTAACCTGAACAAACATACCAGCTAGATAGAGATAAATCGCAGGGCTGGATGGCATCCACCCAAGTGCTTTGAAAGAACTCAAGGGTGAAATCGGGGAAGCGTTGGCCGAAATGTGGAACAGATCTTTACAAATGGCTGCTCAGCTGAGAAATGGAGCAGAGCCAACCTGACCCCCGCCCACAAGGCAGCACCTGAGAATCCCAGGTCAGTGAAGAGAGCCTCACCCTCTACCAGGTCACCCAGGCACCCTAGGAAGGACAGAGAAATCAACAGAGAAGCAGTTATGTCCATATAGACTAGAGTGTTATGAGACTAGACCCTCCTTATTTCTCCAGATAAATCCAGCCTGATTCATTTGCTCATGTGAAGTCCATCTTCCAAGGAGAGTTGGCGAGGCTCCACTACCAAAGACTTGAATCAAGAGAAACTAGTTTGGGGATTGAGGTTTTTAATTAGGCTTTGGGACGGGTTTATGGATAAAAAAGAATCCCTACGTGTTTCTCTCTATAAATGGGAAATTTGGTTCTAAATTAATTGCAAGTGGTGGGGCTCCTGTAGTCCATTAGTAGACTCTATGACAGTCCAAACTTCACCTCCTTTTGGTCACTCTCCCAGAGCCTGTCATAGACACCTCACTGTCCCAGATCGGATATTTTAGTATGGTTCTTCCACCAATGGACCATCCAAAGCACCTACTAGGTGAATCCCTCCTGCACTGGCTTTCATTTCAAGGCCTTGCTAGAATTTGCCTTTGGCCCCAGTTTTTTTCTTATTGAAATTCATCTCTCTTCTATCTCATCTCCCCAGTCAGAATCTCTCAACCAACTATCTAGTCATCCTCATTGGGCCAGTCCTGAAATATGTATGCTGGTTCTGGCTACACATTCTAATATGGAACATTGACAAAATTGGGTCTTCCAGAAAGGACAACCAAAGGGAAGAAAAGGTGTAAACCATGGGAAGTTGAGAGAAGCAGGTGTTTGGCATAGACAAAAGAGGTGATTTGGAAATGGTCCAAACGAGAGGAAACCAAGTTCATTCAGCCATCAGTTCTTTATTTCAACAAAGTTTTATCAAGCAACTACTACATGCCAACACCCTTCCAGGTGCTAGGGAGAAAGCAATGAATAAGACAGAAAGGACCCCGGCCTCATGGAGTTTACATTCTAGTGAAGACGAGACAATCGTATAAATAGATGAATAAGGACCACAAGTGCATACAGTTATGAAATTTATAAAGTAGGGCAATGTGATCAAAAGTGGCAGGGCAGGAGCTATTTTAGGTTGGGTGATTAAAGAAGGCTTCTGCAAGGAGACATCTCTTTATGAAGAAAATAAACTCCTCCATAAATTAAACGGAGCCTTACAGTGTGGAAAATCTTCAAAAATAGGTGTTTGGCCAAAGAGATGCCATGAAGTTCAGTGCTTCAGTGAAACCCACATGAACATCAGCATGTCCAAGACAGACCCAGATCAAGTTTAGTCTTGATCCAACTATAAAACCATGGCCATTGAAAAGCTAGAGAGATACGGTCGTGGTGTCTTTGGGGAAAATATTGCACATCAGCTTTGGACCCAAGGACACCACTGTGTAACAATATTCTTCCTTATGGGAAATAAATGGTACTAGCAATTATTATTATTACCTATTTTTCCTAAGCAAGCTATACTAATAACTCTGTTTCCCTTCCCAACTATAGGCTGCAAATATAACAAAGGGAAGAAAATTCAATCATCTTCCCATTTCCTATTACAAGTTTTTTGTTTGTTTGTTTGTTTAAACCAGACTTGCCAGACTGTTCCATAAAAGAATAGTTACAAACATACCCTAGGTTTTCCAAATAAATTAAGGTGTGATTGGATGCCAGCATGTTCCTACAATTTCTGCCCTGAGGGAAGTTAAAAAAGGGATCAAAGTATGCCAGCTCATTCTTTAGGCAGGGTCATTGGTCATGCTGGGGGTTCATGCTGGGGGCTCAGCTGGGGGGTCTTGGGATACTCTACTGACATTTGCTCCATTGACCAAATAAATAATGGAATCTAGGACTGGTCAGACAGTTGAAGAACTCACTTTCAAGCCGGAGCAGGGCAGAGATAACTTGATACTGCATTTCAAAAAGAACAGAGGTAGAATTAAACCCTTTGACCAGTCTTTGTCTCTTAATATCCTGCAATGTCCACACCATTGTAATCTCAAAGATTCTAGCTGTGGTCTGATATAGATGATGGAGGAACCCCAGCCTTGATAAACTCCAAGGTAAGACCAGGGATAGGCTTCAGTGATGATTTTACCAACAATCTATCCAGAATAAGATGAATTTTTAAAAATCCCCTCATTGTCCTTGACACCTCATCAGGCAAAAACTTACAAATGGAATTTAATTAAAATCACATCTTCTTTGACCCAATTCAAAGAAATCTTCTTCAAGGCATGCTGGAATTGTGACACATTGAGCAAGACTCTCTGGGTGCCAGGAGCTGCTATTGGAAATATAGAATAAACTTGAGGGTATCAGGCAGTTGCAGAAACCCCCAAACATTCATTTTAGTCACAGTCGGCTGCACCATATCAACCTATAAACACCTCTCCACTTTCAATTAACATTGCTCTGTCTCCTGTCTCGCTGAATATTATATTTAACTAATTTAAGAGGATTGGTAAAGAGAGTTTTCACACTTCACAGGAAAACATAATGAAATAATTATACCTCTACCTACAAAAGGCATGAGAATATTACATAAGCAGCCTTCAAGTCTTTTCAGCTAAAGCCTCTTTCCTGTGTCTTCTGTCTGAGGGTTCGTGCCTGAACTTTCACTTAGATGTAGTTTTTTACATCCTTGTGGTGCAGAATGTTTGATTACTTCTGGGGATTGCAATACCAGTATCTTTTTTGGCCACTGAGTATATTGACTGAGTTAATAACCTGTATAACACCAGGTGGGGTTAGGTGCATGACAGGCTGGGACACCAGGCACATGTGTTGGTGGAGAGGAACGGAATTGAGATTGGGGTTGGGAAAAGTAATCCATAAGGCTGTTCTTAATGTAGGTGGGGCCTATGGAACAAAGTTTAATGTAGCATCCTAGTCCATGTATTAGTCAGCTATTGACACAATAGTGCTGTGTAACAAACAACCTCAAAACTCAGCATCTTACAACCACAAGCATTTTTTCTTCTGCTTACAGGTTCTGGAGACCCGTGGTGTCTCAAATGACTCTATCAGGTTGCAGATTGGCTAGCTTTGCTTCCAGGCTATCGGTTGGGTTCACATCTGCTCCATGTTCTCAGGTCCAGGTCGAAAAGGCAGTGACTACCCAGTGTATGTTCTTGTGGTTATCACAGGAGCTCCAGAGGGAAACCAAACCATGCAAGTATATTTAAGACCTCCGCTTATGTCATGCCAGCCAATATCTCTTTGGCCAAAAAAATCACATGGCCAAGCCTCAAATCCAGAGACTGAGATGTATATACCACCTTCAGTGGGAGGGGGTAAGGTAATAAATATTGGCTGAATAATAATCTGATCCTTCACAGCCACCAAGGGCCAATCCAGTGGGCAGGGCAAGCAGTGGGTAAAGAGATAAATACTGCTCAAAATCTGGATGGGCTCTAGGGAGAAAAGCCAGTGAAACAGAGGGCCATGGTCCCAATCAATCCAGTGGGGTTTCAGTATAACTGAACTTCAGTATAACGTGGGAGCTGGAGGGTTAGGAAAACAGGAAGGAGCCCAGACTTCGACGTAATGAACAGACTGCCAAGTACATAGCAGCAAGATGAATGTACAGCCCATGTTGGGTTGAGCTGAGCTGAGGACATATTCCCCACCCTAGCAGCACTCCCCAGGAGCTAGGCTGGGGGTGCCTGCAGGGGAGACTGCCAGGCAGATCTCCCTGGCACCGTGTTACTGGAGCTGGAGAAGATGGGAGATAAAACACACTCTTGACCCACAGCAGCCTCAGACAGCCTACATGGGATGAAACAAAATGTTAAGATAGGATATTTTCCCCCTGGGTTTCTAATGCCATTTATTAAAAATTATAATGTTATCTATTTAAGTTACACAATGTGATGATTTGATGTATATCTACATAGTACAGTCAAGCCAATTCACATATCATCTTGAATTAGTGTTCAGAGCAAAGGGGTCATAGAAAGCCAAAGGGGGAAACTGAACAGCAGAGAAGGGACCACATCCCACACAAACCTTCGCGTGAAGCCTGGAAAGTGTCTAGTTCAAGAATGGTGTCAACTGAAAAAAAAAATGCACAAGCTAAGAGTTGAGAATTTTGTTTTATTCAGCGGACAAAGCTGAGGACTTAAGCCCGGGACACAGTATCTCAGATAGTTCTGAGGGACTGCTCAGAAGAGACAAGCGAGGGAGCCAGGATATGTAGGAGTTTTTGCAACAAAGGGCAGGTAGTAGGAACATCAAAAGATTACTGTTAATTAAAGAAAACCAGATATCTCAAGTTGAGGGATATAGCACTTTTCTATGTATGGAAAGATGCAAGAGTCTGGGCTCATGGAAATCATTCCTTTGATATGCACCTCAGCTATCTGGGGCCAGTACCCTGTGTGTTCTCATCCTGAGTCTCCACAGGGTGCACCATGGGGGTGGGGGTTGGCTGCAGCAGCTGACTGCTTGATGGTGGGCAACCTGTTTCCATCTTGAGTGCCCTCAGGGCTCAACCATCAGGGAGGCTGCAATGTGATGGCTTGATGGCTGCAACATCCTTTGTTTACTGATATGGCAGGCAATATTTCTCATTCACAATGGTAACCCGACCTTCATGACTATTGCTGAGGGTTTGTTGAAGGTGGGTGCAGGAGGCATGATGGCTCTGCCCAGCAATGAGGTCAGCTCCACCAAGCAAGAAAGTGACTCCCCCCTCCCCCTAGCATGTTGCACCCCACACCAAAGATAGTACAGCTGGTGGGGAGATCATTCTCATTGGCCAATTAGCACTCACGGTTAGAGTGGTGCAAAGCTATCAAAACAATAAGACCTCACACTCACCATGTGCCAGATATTGTCTTAAATTTGCATGTATTCATTCACCTAACCCTACAATAGGCCTGGGAAATTCGAAGAAGATATAGCTCAGAGGAGTTAATAATTTGCCAAGGGTTTCACCACAAAGGAGTAGAGCTGGAATTAGAGCCCAAGTAGCCCAGGCAGAGATCCTGTTTCTAATCACCATTCCCTCCTCCCTCAGGAAGAAGAGTTGGGTGCCCAAGGGGAGCAGGAGACTCAGAATTTGCAAGGAACTGGAGTGGAGGAGAAGCAAGAATTATTGCAGACTATATATACCTTACAATATAAAGGTTCATATAAACATATACGTGCCAAAGCTAACCTATAGAGTAAGTTGTATTCTCTCTTTTCCAAGGGCCATGTTCAGCCTCACCTTTTTAAAGAACTTTTTCATAAGTACTTATTAAAGGATCTTCTGGGTAAAGATGAAAAAAAAAAAACTATCATAGAATCTTCCTCCCTCAATATGAAATGAAATCAGCTTTGAACTGGAAACAGCTTGAAGGCAGAGGGAATCCCCCAAGATACAGCCCATGTAGTGGGTGGACCCTGGCATAGAGAAATCAGCAATCTCTGGGGAGAAAACAATCTGGTTGTTCAGCTCACCCCACCTGCCTTCCACCTGCCAGCTCATATGGCCTCAAGCTACAGAGAAGTAGCTGGAACACAAGATTCCAGCCCTCAAGCGGTGGTTTAGAAGTCAAACAAACGAGTCTGGAAAGAGAATAAAGGAAAATTCAGCCATCCCCTATCAGAGCAAGTGGAAGCAAAAACAAAACAGAAAGAAAATGTACAGCAACAATGCAAGCCTACTATGAGGTCAGAGAGAAAAAGGAAGGCACACGAAATGGAACATAGAGATGAGGGATGCTGTCTGGAAAAAAACGCCCCCAAGGAACAGGAAGAAATACCGCACAGGTGCTTCATGGCAAAGAACCTAATTAGAACATGGCATCAGCAAAGTGGGAATTCAAAGACCAAAAGATTTTCTCAAAGAATCAGGTGTATGGGAAGATTACAGAGCTAAGAAGGCAAACTGAGACCAAATAATATTCATGCAGAATTAGTAATTTAGAAGCATCAGAGAAAAAAATAGAGGGAACTGAAAATTGATTTACTAACACAGAAGAAAGTCTTGATATAATTACAGTCAAAATAGAGAAATAAGACCCTGAGGTTAAAGCACGTAGACAGGTAGCAGGTAAATCAGGAAGGCAAAGTCATCCAACATTGAGATTATTGATGTCCCCACAGTACAGAAATCAACAAATACAAAAGGAAAAAATGCAAACATATTAGAGGAAAAATTTCCTGAAATCAGAAGGAAAAGCTGAATCTGCAGAATGAAAGTGTATATTCTCTTCTGCAAAGAAGTGGTACAGAGAAACCAACCCCAGGACATATCTTTTCATCTTACTAAACTTCAGTAATATGGACAGGTACAGAGCAAGTCCTGAACAAGAGGAAAAATCAAGGTGGCTTCAGACTTTCCCATCACTGCATTAAACATCAGGAAGAAAATGGAGCAATGTTCATATAGGTCTGAGGAGAGGAACCTATAATTCTAGAACATTCCTTCATGTACTCAGCATGAAGGCAACAGGGCCAACATTCTCTGGGAATGTTTATTTCAAGGGTGAAATAAATCAGAAATTATAGCACCCCTGCGCTCATCTGGAATAATGATATAATAATAGAAATATTGCCAGTTAAGACAAAACAAATAACTAGGGAATGAGGAATTTTGGTAAGCAACCTTGTGGGCACCGAGTTCATTTAATTACCGATTCTAGACTCATTAGCCTGGGTTTGAGTGTTCCAGAACAAAGCATAAATTAATCCATGGTGGTGAAGTAAAAGTAAAGACATAATTAACAAAATCAATAAGGTTGGGGACGTTTGGGTAAGATACAGCTTGTGTTTCTTCATCCTTCTTATCGAGAGTCACCCCATATTATCCAAAATTAAAATATGCAGTTAAAAAGTATTGACTTCTGGGGCTTCCCTGGTGGCGCAGTGGTTGAGAGTCTGCCTGCCAATGCAGGGGACACGGGTTCAAGCCCTGGTCCGGGAGGATCCCACATGCCGCGGAGCGACTGGGCCCGTGAGCCACAATTGCTGAGCCTGTGCGTCTGGAGCCTGTGCTCCGCAACAAGGGAGGCCGCGATAGTGAGAGGGCTGCGCACCGCGATGAAGAGTGGCCCCCGCTTGCCGCAACTAGAGAAAGCCCACGCACAGAAACGAAGACCCAACACAGCCATAAATAAATAAATAAATAAATAAATAAATTTAAAAAAAAAAAAAAAAAAAAAAAAGTATTGACTTCTACCTCTGTCAATGTTTTCTTCTTAACCTTAGAGGGCTCTTACAAGGATAATATTTATGGTGAAGAATTAAATTTTAGCAAATACTTCAGTTTTAAATTGCTTTTTCTTCTGTTTCATTTAGGAAAGTTTAATTTAAAAACTTTTATTTAAATAGCAAATATATGGTTCTATTTACTACAGTATCTCTTGCTGTCTGTCTGTCTGTCTTTCTGAATATAGGCTAGAGAGCTGTCTGGACTGATAGACACATTATGCTGACAATGGTTATTTTTAGGCATTAAGATTTGGGGTGATTTATTTTACTTCCTTCTTCCTACTTTGGCACCATTTGAATTACTTATAACGAGCAGATACAGTTTGAAAAATGCAGTCATTATTTTAAAAATGAAGAACCCATACCAGCATCGTTATATAATGATACTTTACCTGGATAAACAGAGAGAGCAAATCCAGGTTAGCAGAACCCTTTACTTATGCCAACATCCCGAGACTTATTTCTACCTAGATGTGCTCTGCATTCTAGGATGGCTGGGTGGAGAACCCTATCAGGGTCATGAAAAGGAAAAGTCCTTCATAACAAAATGGGAATTGTAAAAAAGAATGAAAAAATGCCATTTGCAGCAACATAGGTGGACCTAGAGATTATCACCCTAAGTGAAGTAAGTCAGACAAAGACAAATATCATATGCTATCATTTATATGTGGAATCTAAAAGAAAATGGTACAAATGAAATTATTTACAAAACAGAAGCAGACTCACAGACTTAGAAAACAAACTTATGGTTGCCAAAGGGGAAAGGTGGGATAAATTAGGAACTTGGGATTAAAATATACACACTACTGTATATAAAATATATAACCAACAAGGATCTACTGTATAGCACAGGGAACTATATTCAATATCTTGTAATAACCTATAATGGAAGAGAATGTAGAAAAAGAATATATATATTTATATATATATATATATATGTATGTATAACTGAATCACTTTGCTGTATACCTGAAACTAACACAACATCATAAATCAACTATATTTCAATAAAAATTTTAAAAAAAGAAAATGGGAATTGAATTAAAAGCAATAAGTAGCTAAAATACATTGACTATTACTATCAGCCAGATATGGTACTAAGAACTGTACATTTACATTCTAATTTACTACCACAATTCTGTTAAATAGATGCTGTTATAACTCATAGCATTCTGCACAAGGAGACTGTGGCTTAGAGGGGGCAAGTAACCTGCCCAAGGCCACCTTATAGGTGACTCCAAACCTAGGTTCTTAACCACTGTGCAACCCGATTTCTAAAAAGTGATGCAGGATCTGGAATTCACTGAGCGTGACCTCCCTGAGATTCCTGAAGACCATGAGTCTCACACAAATGGTCATCTGACTTACCTTACATGGGAGCAAGGTTGTATCTGCTCATAAAAGTATTTTTCAGTAGGATAATTTCCAGATGCTGCCATGCCCACCCTCTCCTTTCCTTTAGAGTGCATGATGATCATGGAAATACTAACCTCCGCTGCCATTGATCGCTGGGTACCACTCAGGTGCATTCATCATCTGGAGGGAGGCCTTGCTTTAGATTCTGAGAGGCTCTGTGTCCACAAGCCTGGGGCTGCTTCTCCCCATCCCCACGGGCTGCTGTGCAGTGAGCACTGACCTGTCACACCAGGAATACAGGTGTCATCCTTCCAGATTTCATTTCAACAGCCTGGACAAGAGAAGTTCCTGCACCCAGCCCGGATAATCAGGCTTTCTGTGAAATTCCCTGTGGTGGGTTGAATGACACCCCCCTACCCCCAAAAGATATGTCCCCCTGGAACCTGGGAATGTGACCTTATTTGGGGAAAGGGTCTTTGCAGATGTAATTAAGCTATGGATCTCTAGAGGAGATCATCTTGGGATAAGGTGGGCCCTAAATCCAATCACAGGTGGCCTTACAAGAGACAGGGAGAAGATACACAGAGGAGAAAGCAGTGTGAAGCCTGGGGCAGAGACAGGAATGAAGCGTCTATAAGCCAAGGGTCACCAGCAGCCACCAGAAGCTCGGAGAGAGAGACATGGATAGGATCCTCCCTCAGAGCCCCCAGAAGGAACCAAGCCTGCCCACACCTGGACTTTGAACTTCTGACCACATCTTGACAGCGCTCAGGAAGCATGAATTAAATCAATCCAGGAATCCACACCTGGTTCAGTGATGCCGACGGGCAGGTTTGGAACTCCATCCAGCAGGTCTGGACGTGGAATGTAAGCTCCCTGGGACAGGGGATTGTTGTCTCACCTGCTTGCTCTGTGTTCTCTGCACAGCACAGAGTAGGTGCTCGTCGACATCTGTCAAATGAATGATGTTCGGGTGAGGTAAGGGCCATTTAAGACTGTGACATGCTCCTGAGGTTGTCAATGGTATTCTTTGGGTCTCAGGTTCTTAATGAAAAGTAGCCCTAATTATTTTAGGGGACTGTTGCGGGGATCAAATAAGAGACTAGTATCCATGTTTAGAGCTGTTAAGACTCAGAAGTTTATATATTTTTAGTGCTATTAACAGAAGAAAGAATCTCAGATTTAAAAAGAAAAATGCTTAAAGCTACTGAAATGCTGTGCTTGGAAGGGAAGTGGGGAGGGTCTAAGACAAGGACCGTGAAGTCTTGTGAGAGCAAGGGGCCAGAATACTGGCTGGGCTTCGTCTTCCTGGAATCAGGCTCCATCATGGAATTAACACATGGGCCCTCGGTTCCATGCAACGTGGAGATTTGTCTTTATTAAAGGCAGGCCTCTGGGTTCCAGAGAAAAGGAGGAGATTTTTGAAAGCCACTCTTCTATATCCACAGGTAGAAATTGATTTCTCTTCCTTTTGATCTTTTGGAACATTTATTGAGAGCTGACTATGTGTCAGGCATCAAAGAGCATTTTACAGGTATAAGCTCTTTTCATCATTACACCTATTTTACAAGTGAGCAAAGTCAGGTGTAGACATGTAAATTATAGAGCTAAGAGTTTACTGGAGGTCTGTCTGTGTTCAGAGCCTAAGGTCCTCAGTAGTAAACTTTATTGCCCTCTCACCCATCTATCAGGCACCTTTTCTTAGAATGTTCTGCAAGGGGCTTGCAAAACAGACATGCAAAAAGCTGTCCCCACTTCAAGAGATTCACAGATAGGTAGAGAGGACCAACATATGAACAATTTACCATGTAATGTGCTGTAACTAAGAGCAAACCCCTGTGCCTAGTGCTATGAAAGTTCTGAAGAAGGAGGAATTATGACTGTCTGGAGGGTAATGGAGGGATTCACAAAGAAGGCGATTTTGAGTGGGGTCCTGTGTGTGGATAGGAGTTGGCCATTCTATATAGAGTGAAGAGTAGCCCAAAGACATGAAAGAGGCTGGTGGATCTAGGGAACATCCTTCACTTTACTGTTGCTGAAACATAGGTGTTGTGCATCTTTGGGGAAGTTGGTGACAGAGGCAAAGAGGCTGGGGAAGTGAGTAAGCACAGATGATGAGATGCCAGGAGTGCTGGATTTCATCCTCTACGCCAGAACTTGTGAGCTGGTGGCCCGAGGGGCCCAGCTTTGGCCCATAGGCATGTTTTTTTGGCCCTTTAGTGTTTAAAATTCTTTTAAGTAACTGCCAACATTTGAAAAGTGGGAAGATTTTGCATCACTATTAGGATTTCAATTCTCATTTAAAAAATTCAAAATCTGGCAACACCGGGTCCATATTTCTTCTCAGCTACTGCCTGGAGCCGAGGAGCAGTGGTCCCTTTGGGTCCATCTCATGTTCTTCATACCAACACAGCCCCAACCTTACCACTCGACCCACTTTCACTCCCTGCCTAGTGCCTGCAGGCATTTGGTTTCTTACCACTGATGAATGGGAATTACCTGGGATTTTTAAAGCAGGTGAGAGATCTGATCAGATCTGAATGGGTCAAAGCTATTCTGGCTGGAGTGGGAAGGACAGACCAGAAGCAGAAAAAGTGAGAACAGAGAAACCAGTTAGGAGACTGTCCGGGAGATCAGACAGGAGATGAAGGGACTTTGCCTGAGTAATTCAAATGGGATGGGAATCTTCACAAGTTTCGTTTCCTTATCATTTCAACCTCTTCCTTACCATCCTATATAAATTACACCCACAACATCACCTATCTCCTTCCCCTGCTCTATTTTTCTGCATTATGCTTACCACAATCTGACATCCTGGACACTTTACTTATTCATCAATTTAGTATCCGTCTCCTCCATCTAGAATATAAACCTCATGTGGCCAGGAATTTTGTTTGTTTCATGCCCTGATGTATTCCCAGGGCTGGGAAAAGGGCCTGGCACAGAATGTTTTTAATGAAGAGATGTTTACTTCAGATTAAAAAAATGATGTTTTAAACTGTTTCCCAATTGATATATTTAAGCATCCATAATCTCAATCCTTTGAGGACAGCTGACACCCCTGGAAGATGGGCCGTATTTTCTAGTCCATCAGCATAGCCCGCAGGCCCCCCCGCCCCGTTCAGATCCCAGTCTAAGAAGTCCATCCCCACACAAGCCATGCAATGGCAGGGGCAGGAGAGATGTCAGGCCCCTGGAAAAGTAGGGTCTGGCCAGGACTCACTCACACCACCAAAGCCAGAGCTCTCCAGACACCTGACCTGGACCGTTCTGAGTGCGGCCCCCTGGGACCCACACATCCTTTGAAAGGAGGACTCGGATTAATTGTCCTTTCTCTCCATTGTAATTTCTTCCCTGGTCGTCTGAACAAGTGCCAGGGCTGTTAGAGCCTCCTTTTGATGCTTAATTGCTTAATTATCAGTTTACTGCACCAACTTTAAGAGAGGGAATCAAACCACATTTTAAAAGGCAGGTGGTGCTGCCCCAATAAAGATTAAAAAAAAAAAGACACAGACGTAGAGAATGGACTTGAGGACACGGGGAGGGGGAAGGGTAAGCTGGGACGAAGTGAGAGAGTGGCATGGACTTATATACACGACCAAATGTAAAATAGATAGCTAGTGGGAAGCAGCCGCATAGCACAGGGAGATCAGCTCGGTGCTTTGTGACCACCTAGAGGGGTGGGATAGGGAGGGTGGGAGGGAGACGCAAGAGGGAGGAGATATGGGGATATATGTATATGTATAGCTGATTCACTTTGTGATACAGCAGAAACTAACACACCATTGTAAAGGAATTATACTCCAATAAAGATGTTAAAAAAGAAATAAAAATAAATGCTGGAGAAGATGTGGAGAAAAGGGAATCCTCCTACACTGTTGGTGGGAATGTAAATTGGTACAGCCACTATGGATAACAGTATGGAGGTCCCTTAAGAAACTAAAACTAGATCTACTATATGATCCTGCAATCCCACTCCTGGGTATATATCCAGAGAAAAACATGGTTCGAAAGGATACATGCACCCCAATGCAGCACGGTGTACAATAGCCAGGACATGGAAGCAACCTAAATGTCCATCGACAGATGAATGGATAAAGAAGATGTGGTACATATATACAATGGAATATATGCTCCAATATAAAATAAAAATTTAAATAAATAAATACTTTGAGGAAGAGCTACAAAAAAAAAAAAAAAAAAGAACCAAGAAGCAAATGAATGTGTCGATGGATCACCCTACCAGAGGGTTAACTTCACTGTCTTGGGGCCGGTTGGTAGAGGGTCACACTGGGAATGAGTTGCCTTCTCACTACTGTGCTGCCCGAGGTAGTTGGCTACAGTAAGGGTCCCAGTGCATCACCCATCCCATTTTCCACCCTTTGTGTTCCTCTCCACACTGTCTCTGGGCTTGGCCAAAGGGGCACGTGCAAACATGGTGCAAGAAGAGGTTTGATAAGTGCTTGTGCACTGGCGCTCACTCTCTTGGAACACTATACTGACACCACTGCGTAAGGAAGTTAGTCTAGCCTCCTGTAGGATAAGAGGGCACGTAGAGGAGAACCAAGATGTCTCAGCCAACAGCCAGCACTAAGTGCCAGACATGCCGACTGGGCCATCTTGCATCTTGCAGCCAAACCAACTCTGCAGTTGAATTCAGCCACATGAGTGAGCCCAGGCCAAAACAGCAGAGGAACAGCTCACCGAAGTCACTGAGTTTTGGGGTGGTTTATTGCATAACAGTAGATAACTAAATGGTCTCTAACCACCAGACTTTGTATGCTCACTTCTGCATAACTTTTTCTTTAAAGTGGACTTTATTTTTTAGAGCAGTTCTAGGTTCACAGCAAAATTGAGCAGAAGATATAGAGGTCTCCCGTATATCTTCTGTCCTTACACATGCATAGCCTTCCCTATTATCAACACCCTTGACCTGAGTGGTACATTTGTTATAACTGATGAACCTCCATGCGCACATCATTATCATCCAAAGTCTACAGTTTGCATTAGGGTTCACTCTTAGTGTTGTACATTATATGGGTTTGGACAAATGTATAATGACATGTATCCACTATTATAGTATCATACAGAATAAACTGTATTCTGTATACTGCCCTAAAAATTCTCTCTGCTTCACCTATTCGTCCCTCCTTCCCCCTCAATCCCTGGCAACCACTGATCTTTTTCTGTCTTCACGGTTTGCCTTTTTCAGAACGTCATATAGTTGGAATCATACAGTATGTAGCCTTTTCAACATGACTTCTTTCACTTACTAACATGATTTAAGCTTCCTCCATGTCTTTTCATGGACTGATTGCTCATTTCTTTTTAGTACTGAATAATACTCCACTGCCTGAGTGTTCTGCAGTTTATTCATCCATTCACCTACTGAACAGCATCTTGATTTCTTCCAAATTGTGCTGATACAAACATCCATGTGCAGGATTCTGTGTGGACGTAAATGCCAAGGAGTATTTGGGTAAATATCAAGGAGTATAATTGCTGGATCACATGGTAAGAGTATGTTTGGTCTTGTAAGAAACTCCCAAACTGTCTTCCAAAGTGGCGATACCATGTTTGCATTCCCACTAGCAATGAGAGAGAACTCCTGGTGCTCCACATTCTTGCCAGCATTTGATGTTGTCAATGTACAGGATTTTGACCATTCTAATAGGTATGTAGTGGTATTTCACTGTTGTTGGTTTTTTTTTTAAATTAATTAATTAATTTATTTTTGGCTGTGTTGGGTCTTCATTTCTGTGCGAGGGTTTTCTCTAGTTGCGGCAAGCGGGGGCCACTCTTCATCGCGGTGTGTGGGCCTCTCACTATCGTGGCCTCTCTTGTGGGGAGCACAGGCTCCAGACGCACAGGCTCAGTAGTTGTGGCTCACGAGCCTAGTTGCTCCGCGGCATGTGGGACCTTCCCAGACCAGGGCTCGAACCCGTGTCCCCTGCATTGGCAGGCAGATTCTCAACCACTGCGCCACCAGGGAAGCCCTCACTGTTGTTTTAATGTTAATTTCTCTGATGACATATGATGTGGAGCATCTCTGCATATGCTTATTTGCCATCTGTATATCTTCTTCAGTGCGGAGTCTATTACTTTGGTTTATTTTAACAAGGTTGTTTGTTTTTTTGTTGTTGGGTTGTAAGACTTCTTTGTATAGTTTGGTTAATATCTCAGATGTCTTTGGCAAATATTTTTTTCCCAGTGTGTGCCTTGACTTTTTATTCTTTTGACAGTAGTATCTTTCACAGAGAAGAAATGCTTAATTTTAACAAAGTCCAGCTTATTAATTCTTTCCAGAACTTTTTTCCTAATTCTAACCACCTGCTAGTCTGGACTTCCACAGGTTTGAACACCTGCTCCGGTGGTGCCAGTGTCCACGAAGCCCTCCTGTGCTCCCTTGTTAAGGCAGCATTCACAGCCTAGCTAACCTGCCCCACCAGATCCTGGCCACCTTCTCATTTCTGATCCACATTGCTGATGGGCATGGCAGAGATCCTTTCTCAAGTGTGCTTTCAGAACCTGGCATATATCACTTGGTCTGTCACTCATGAGCAGAGTATAATGTAATTGCAGAACCAGGAGAGTAAACTCACTACAAGACACTGGGACCTATTAAGGAGACACTGATGATCATAATATAGGGGTCCCAAATGCAAATGATTATTCTGCCAAAAGGTAAAGAACGATTTAGACTAATGTATATTTAGTTGCCATCTTAAGTTGTATTCTTTTAATGGAAACTCTGTTTGGCTTTCAGATTAAACATTTACATTTATTCTTCACTTCCTCAAGAAATTAATCCTGTTAAATTAATCCTGCATTTCTCTTAAAACCCTCGATCCTCTTTGGTCTACATCTTCTCTCCTTTTTGATAAAAACAGTATGGATCCCAGATTTGGTTTTTGCATTCCCAAAAATGCAAAATAAGTAAAATAACAGGACAAGCACAAGGATAAATGGTGATTGATAGTCAACCTCAGTGTTGGGGACACAACAGAGAGTGGTGGGGACTGAGGCAAATCTGGAGAATGACAGCTTCGTCTAAAGAGTAAAGCTAATCTTTAGAGGGAGAAGGAAAGGGCAGATGCTGGTCAAAGGGTACAAAGTTATAGTTATGTAGGATGAGGAAGTCTAGGGCCTACTGTACAGCATGATGACTACAGTTAATAATACTGCATTGAATACTGAAAATTTGCTAAGAGAGTAGATTTCAGATGCTCTCATCACAAAAAATGGTAACTGTATGAGGAGATGATATATTAGTTTGACAATATTAATCATTTCACTATGTATATGTATATCAAATCATCATGCTATGTACCTTAAGTATATACAATTTTTATTGTAAAAATTAAATTATAAAAGATGAGCCAGGAAGTTAGGTCTGGGACCCAGGAGTTGGGTTTGGTTTCTGCAGGGCCCCTGGAGTTCTTCCTGAGGTTTTCATAGTCAAAAGTTATTCTTATGGTGTCCCTAATATGCAGCCCCTCTTTCCAGGCTTCTGAGAGCTGCAACCATGGCAGACAGCCATGACCTTCACAGAATAGATTCTTCATTGCATCCTGACTGGACTGGCTTCTGTATTCCAGAAGTTCTTAAACCTGGGTGTGCTTCCGAATCAGCTGGAGGGCTTGTTAAAGCATGTATTTCTAGGCTCACCCCTAGAGTCTCTATTTCAGAAGGTCTGGGGTGGGGCCTGAGAATTCGCATTTCTAACAGGTTTCCAGGTGATGCTGATGCTGCTGGTACAGAGACCTCACCTTGAGAACATGGCTTTCGACAAAGTGCGAGTGTCTTGAATATGGGGAGAGATGCTTGACTTGGGGAAAGCACTGGAATTCATTAAAGGGAGAGACTTTTTATTACAGTCCTAGGATGGGGGCAAAGTGTCCTTCGGCATGTAAAGCAGCTGGCTCTGGCCACACAGAGATGGGGAGGGGAGAGGCTCAGACAGAGCCATATCCAGCCAGCAGAAGCCAGATATAGTTGAGCCTAGCAAAGCTCTCAGCCACTTTGATTGGAATTCTCAGGATCACAAGGAAACATGAACATTTTATGCATTCCTGCATCTTCCTTGTTTATTTCCCCAGCCCCTCACGCATTTTCAGCGATGCTCTTTGTGGAAATGTCAGCTCTGCTCAAGGGAACAAGGAACAGAGCGGCTCCTCCAGACTTCGGCCAAGTGTTCAAGGGGGAGCAGCGCCCCCTAGGGGCCAGCAAGGCGGGGTGCACAGGAGGAGTGCTGAGCTAGGGAGGGGAGCGCTCCTTCCTTCAAAGGGCATTTTTTGGGCACCTGATTTAGGATTCCAGGTAAGGAGCAGGAAAGCAGGAGCAGGGAAAGACAAGCAAGACCGGATAATGAAGGACTTAGGACTTCAGTATTTTGACGGGTTGGTCTGCTCCCTTTACTTCTCCTGCAACTTTCTGTGGACTCAACTCATCAAAATGAAAGAATGTCAAAGTCCAAAAACACATCTGACAACAGAGGAATATGATTTTTTAAGATTTTGTTTTCTAATAGAGAAATTCCTTAGAAATGTCATCGGAAGAGGTAGGCATGACTCATTCATCCGATTTCCTTTCCCTGCAAAAGGGATCATTAAGGCATCCAAATTAGCTGGGTGTAATCATGAATTAAATTGAGCTCATTTATAAGGGAAACATAGAAGCATCTTTCATCTTAATATCCTGACACAATTCTCCTGACTTGAAGGTACGATTAGGAGGAAAGTGGAAAAAAAATACCTCTGTAGCTTAACCCTGAGTGGAATTGGTAATAAAACACTATTTCCCCAGTGAACTCACTGCCTTTCCAGTCCTCCTCAGCCAAGCTCATTATTTTATTTAACTACTTGATAGTTTGAAAAATTGCCTGTAAACTGGTTAATTAGGACTAACAGTGCTTAGTAACTGGGGAGACAATTGCAGCTCGTGAAATTAATGCTGAAATTGTGGGAGCTCATGATTCATCAATTAAATTGCATCTAGACACGAGGTTCCCCTACCTGTTGTGTCAATCCGGCCATCTGTCCGGGTGGCCAGGG
This sequence comes from Balaenoptera acutorostrata, assembly GCF_949987535.1. NCBI lineage: Eukaryota > Metazoa > Chordata > Mammalia > Artiodactyla > Balaenopteridae > Balaenoptera > Balaenoptera acutorostrata. The sequence goes on along the minus strand of NC_080078.1, from coordinate 18,489,295 downwards.
TAACTGAGCATTTCTCTGTCTGAGTTTAGCGCTGGTGGTGGTAAGAAACAGAAATCCATCTGGAGAAAAAAGGGAGGTTCATTGTAAGGACACAAAGGTATTCCACATGGGATTTTTGGGAATGGATAAGAAACTGAGAAAGGGAGGAACTAAAGGGGTTTCTCCCTTTCTTTTTCCTTCTGTTGGTCTTTCTCTGTCCCTCTCTATAAGACCAGGGTACTCTTTCTCTTATCCTAGGTACTGGCTCCGTTCTCCTCTCTGCATACACCCATCTTCCATTTAGCAATGGTGTAACGGACTACCCAACATCCAATCATTCTTCTTCCAGATGTTTGGGGATCTTCTCCTTCCCTTTGTCACTCCATATGATTTGGTTAAGATCTACTTGACCAAAGCTAGGGATGCAACTTGTTGCCAGGCTTTAGCTAATCATCTCATTAGGTTCCCTCTGGTCCCAGAAGTTAATTCTCATGATCCAACCAGAGTCAATAAGATACAGTGAAGCTTTGCTGGAACATCTTGGAAAGACACTCTCCGTCTTTACCATGAGGTTTCAAGATGGCGGATGTAGGTTTTGGAGCTGCTGGAGTCATCTTGCAACTACCAAGAGAAATCCTATTTTAGAGTAAAGCCAGTATGTGGAGTAGGCAGAGCTCAACCATGAAGAGAGAAGTAGATTGTATGACATCATTCGAGTCCCTGCATCAAGTACCCCCCTGATGCCTACATTATCCTGGATTTCACAGTTGCCTGAACCAGTAAATCCCCTTTCTGTGTGTAAGCTAATTTGTTTTTAATTTTCCGTCACTTGTGATAGAAGGAATTCCTAAGGAAGCTCGTGGCTTTTTAAATCCCCTTTAACTTTGAACTGCCAAGTCCCCAGCTCTGACCCTGGTTCCAGATGGCCTTCCAAGCCAAGAACTCACCAGCATCCAACTACAGTTTCTGTGTGTCTTACTTCATATTCTCTAAAAGACTCTGATTTAATCATCCCAGTCAAAGATTGCATCTCCTAATCCACCCAAGTCTAATCAGCTACAGCCACAAGGGTGAAGTCACATCGTATAACATGGACACTCTCCATCTGGGACTGGAATAATATCAAAGAAGAGTCCAAATCATGACTGCTACACCCTTCCTGGGCTCACTCAGCCTACGGAAAAGGCAAACAGCCACCCCTCCAAATTCATAAGCATCTCCTCTTCTGCTTTGGCTGCGAGAGTCTCAGCATCTTGACATCCCAGAGGTTATCTCACATTGGCCTTCAGGCTCCAGTGCCAATACTTACTGCTTGACGGGCCTTGAGTAAGCCCCCATGGAGCTCCCACTATGCTAAAGGAAGGAATCTTGTTCATTAACATGTGTACTTAGCAAATATTTGCCAAGTCCTGGCCTCTAGGAGAGGCAATAAAAATATCCTGGAAGGTTTGAGAATTTGTGTCTTTCTTTTAGCAGGAACTGAGTGTCCTAAGGCACATTACATAGGACCTCTAAGGCTCAGCCTCTTCATGGTGAAAAGGAGAGGTGATCATCTTTCCTCTCTTACTCCAAAATGCGGCTGGTCTCCTGCAGGACTGTGTTGCTTGCTGCTCCTTTTGCTGTCAGACGGTGTGTTCTGAGGGCTTGCCAGTAAGGCCAGCAGCAGAAGCAGACTGCGTCCTTGCACGCGTGGACGGCAGCGGGTTGGTGGATCCTGTCCAGAGCAGATGTTATCCATGCCCACATTAACCTCCAGGAGAAGACGTTGACACTCCTCTTCCCTGCTGGCTTTCTCCTGCATCATGCACCGCAGGACCTGCTCTGGTGCAAACAGGGGGTGTGAACACCAAGAGGACTTGGAGGTCAGTGGACAATGGCCCAGCCTTCTCAGGCCGCAGTGGGATGGTACCCAGGTGGCCCCTCAGAGGGGGCTCAGCAGGATGGAGCCCCAGGGGCCCACAGCAGCAACCTGCTCAGGAACACACCCCTTGCTGGCTTTTCTCCCTGCCCTGTCTCACTTTCTCCACTCCCTCACTTGTACTTCTTGGGATCACCTCCCAAATAAACTACCTACCTCCAAATCCTGGTCTCAGGATCTGTGTTGAGGGAACAGAAACCAAACCACCACCCTCAGCCAGGTTTCTTCCACGAGCATCTTGCCTAAAGCCCAGACTCATTTCTTGGAGTTAAACTCATTCCTGGAACTAAACAAATGTCATCAGATTCTTGGGTATCCTTCCAGAGATATTTTATGCATCACTAGCAGATGTGTATATATAAGATTCACACACAAGCAAACTTCCTTCTTTTATACCAAGACTTTGGTGGCCTGCCTACATCTTTCCGCACTTCTCCTCCATTCCCACGTTCTAATTTCCTATCGGTTCACACACCTACCTCCAGCGAAAGGGTGCTATGAATGAGGAAATATCAGGGACAGCACATGACAAGGGGAATCAACCCACACCAGGCAAGGGGAAGGCCACCCACAAGGGGGTAGACACCAGAAGCAAGAAAACTACGATCCGGCAGCCTGCGGAACCGAGCCTGCAAACACAGATCAGAATCTACTCTAGAACCAGGTGGTTCCTGGCCCTTGGGTGGCAAGAGGGGTGTGTACTGCTGGGACCCAGAGGACGTCCTCTACAGAGCACCACTTCTCCAAGGTCAAGAAACATGTAACTAACCTTCCGCATACATAAAAATACAAATAGAAATTTAGAGAAAATGAGTTGGCAGGCAAGAAGAAGGCTTCCCAGAGGGAGTTCCATATAAGTTGAGGCCTGAGGGTTGAGTAGAAGGTAGTCAGTACATGCAAAAGCCTGGAAGCTGGAGAGGGATTGGCTTGTGTGAGGAACTGTAAGTGATCTGCATCTGTGCAACCCGGCGTGTGAGGGCAGAATGGTAACTTCTGAGCCTGAGAGATGCCCAGAGTCTTTGAGTTCTTCCCCACCCCAGCCTGTCTTTTCATCCACCCACATCTCCGGCTCCAGGGCATGTGTTTAACATTGGACCTTTCCCCAAATGGGATGTGTGCTTTAGGCTTCTGGGCCATTTTACGTGTTGATCCCAAAACCAGGAATGAGTTTAACTCCAAGGAAGGATTCTGAGCTTTAGGAAAGATGCTTGTTCTTGAGGGAGAAGCCTGGCTTAGGATAGTGGTTCAGTTTATGTTCTGCTAACACAGACCCTGAGACCAGATTTGGATGCAGGCAATTTTCCAACTTGATACTGTTGTCATTTCAAGAATATACAGTGGAATCACAGGGTGTGTGATCTTTTAAGATTGGCTTCTTTCCCTCAGCATAATGCCCTTGAGAACCATCTAAGTTGTTGAGGACGTCAGAAGTTCATTCCTTTTTACTGCTGCATAATATTCCACAGGGTGCATGAATCAGTTTATTTATACACTCGTGTATTGAGAGACATTTTCTTGGTTTCCAGAGTTTGGCTATTACAAATATAGATGCTATGAAGAGTCATGTACAGGTTTTATGTAGACATAAGTTTTCATTTCTTTGGGATAAAAGCCCAAGAGTGTAATTGCCGGATCATAAATAAATGTACGTTTAGTTTTTTTCTTGTTGTTTGTTTAAGAAACTATTTCCCAGAGTGGTTGGGCAATTTTAAATTCCCACCAGCAATTCTATGAGTAATTCAAGTAATCTACTTCCTCCCAGGATTTGCTTTTTGTCGTTATTTTTAATTTTAGCTATTCTAATAGCTGTGTCATGACATGTCATTGTGCTCTTAATTTGTGTTGCCTTAAAATCCATTGATGCTGAATACTTTTCACATGTTTATTTTGCCATCTTATATATCCTCTTCAGTAAAATGTCTGTTCATGTCTTTTACCCATTTTCAAATTGCGCTGTGTTTTTTATTGTGAGTTTTGATAATTTTTTATATATTCTTGATAGTAGTCCATTGTTACATATATGGTTTACAAATATTTTCTCTCCCAATCCTATTTTCATGAGAATTTTTATCATAAATGGGTGTTGGATTTTGTCAAATGATTTTTCTGCATCATGGATGTGATCCCATGATTTTTCTTCTTTAGCTTATTGGTATGATGCATTGATTTTCAAAATTCAAACCAGACTTCCATCCCTGAAATAAACTAAATTAATTAAAAAGTAATAAAATAATTAAATAGATTGTTGACTTCTATTTACTAATATTTCATTAAGAATTTTGTCACGTAGCATCATGAGGGAAATTCATCTATAGTTTTCTATCTTTCTTTCTTTTACTGCCTTTGTCTAATTTTAGTAGCAGAGTAATGTTGGCTTCATAGAATGAGTTAGAAAGTGTTTACCCTTTCTTCTATTTTCTGAAGAGATTTGTGTAGAATTGCTATTAATTCTTCTTTATACGTTTGGTAGAATTCTCCAGTGAAGCCATCAGGGCCCTAAGATTACTTCTTTGGGAGGTTTTAAATTATGAATTCAGTTTCCTTAAAAGTTTTAGGACTATTCAAATTAACTACTTCCCATTTCATGGCAGTTTGTGTTTACTGAGGAATTGGTCCATTTCATCTAATTTGTCAAATTTATGTGTGTAGAGTTGTTTGTAGTATTCTCGTATTATTCTTTTGATGACTGCAGGGTCTCTAGTGCTATCCCCTGATTCATTCCTGATATTTGTAATTTGTGTCTTCTCTCTTTTTTCCTTTGGCAGTTTTGCTAGAGGTTTGTCCAAAGAGGTAGTCTTTTCAAAGAACTACCTCTTTGTTTCAGTAGATTTTCTCTATTGTTTTTCTGTTTTTAATTCCACTTCTGCTTTTATCCTTACCATCTCCTTCCTTCTACTTGCTTTGCTTATTTTGTCTTCGTCTTCTAGTTTACTGAGGTGAGAGCTTAAATTTTTAAACTGAGACTATTCTTTTCTCATATATGCATTAGATGCCATAAATTTCTGTTTTAGCAAACAATTGAATATTTAAAAAAACATAAACAGACTCACAGATACATGGAACAAACTAGTGGTTATGAGTGGGGTGAGGGGTTGGGGAGAGGAACAAAACAGGGGAAGGGAATTAAGAAATATAAACTACTAGGTATAAAATAAGTAAGATACAAGGACATATTGTACAGCACAGAAAGTAAAGCCAATATTTTACAATAACTTTAAATGGAGTATAATCTACAAAAATATTGAATCTCTATGCTGTACCCTTGAAACTAATATAATATTGTAAATCAACTATACTTCAATAAGAAAAAAAATTCTGTTTTAGTTGTGCTCCAGTGTTTGTGTCCTGCAAATTTTGACATGTTGTATTTTCATTTTCTTTCAATTAAGAGTATTTTTAAATTTTTCTTGAGACTTTCTTTTGACCATTTTGACTGTTTAGAAGTATAATATTCAGTTGCCAAGAATTTGCCAGTTTTTCTGTTATTGATTTCTGGTTATATTCCATTATGGTCAGACTATGCACTCTGCATGATTTCAATTCTTTCAAATTTGTTGGGGTTTATTTTATAGTCCAGAATATAGTCATCTTGGTATATTCATGGACACTTGAAAAAAGTGTGTATTCTGCTTTTGTTAGATGGATTGTTGTATTCATGTCAATGAGATCCTGTTGGTTGATGGTGTTATTGAGTTCTTCTATATCCTTGCTGATTTTCTAATTGTTTTATCAATTGTCGTGAGAAGGGTGTTGATGTTTCCAACATTAATTTTGGATTTGTCTATATCTCTTTTTATTTCTATCGGTTTTGTGGCATATAATGTGCAGGTCTTCTGTTTTGTGCATGCACTTTTAAAATTAATATTTATTTTTGGTGGATAGACCCTTTTATCATTATGTTATGGTCCTCTCTTTCCCTGGTAATTTTCATTACTCTGAATATTTTTATCTGATATTAAAATAACCACTACAGTTTTCTTTTCATTTTTTTCTGGTATATCCTCTCCCATCTGCTTACTTTCAATCTACCTCTATGTTGAGAAATAGTTTCTTTGAGACAGTATATACTGGGCCTTTTTTCTGTTTGTTTGTTTGTTTGTTTGTTTTTATTTTTTAGTCCACTGTGTCAATCTCTGTCTTTTTTTTTTTTTTTTTTTTTTTTTTTTAAGGATTTTCTTATTTATTTATTTATTCATTTATTTATTTATTTTTGGCTGTGTTGGGTCTTCGGTTCGTGCGAGGGCTTTCTCCAGTTGCGGCAAGCGGGGGCCACTCTTCATCGCGGTGCGGGGACCGCTCTTCATCGCAGTGCGCGGGCCTTTCTCTATCGCGGCCCCTCCCGTCGCGGGGCACAGGCTCCAGACGCGCAGGCTCAGCAATTGTGGCTCACGGGCCCAGCTGCTCCGTGGCATGTGGGATCTTCCCAGACCAGGGCTCGAACCCGTGTCCCCTGCATTAGCAGGCAGATTCTCAACCACTGCGCCACCAGGGAAGCCCCAATCTCTGTCTTTTAATTACTGTATGTAGACTATTTATATTTAATGTGATTACTGTTATGCTAGGGCTTAAGTCTGTCATTTAAAGTTTTGTTTTCTGTTTGTTCTGTCTGTTTTTAGTTTCTCTGTCTTCTCTTTCCTGCTTCCTTTTGGATTACTTAAACATTTTTTTATAATTTCATTTTGATTTACCTAGTATTTTTGAGTGTACAGCTTTTTGAACAGTTGCTCTAGGTATTACATTACATATACATAATTTATCACAGTCTACTTGTACTGACATTTTTACCAGTTCATTTGAGGTCTAGAAATCTCATTTCCTTTTATGCTTCTTTACCTTTAACCATTCGTAATATAATTGCCTTAAATATTACCTGCACATACATTGAGGTCCATATTAAACAGTATTATAATTTTTGGTTCAACTAGCAAACATATTTTTAAAAATTCAAATGGATAATAGAGTCTATTGTATTTAATCATATCTTTGCTCTTTTTTCTTTCCTGATGGTCCAAGTTTCCTTCTTATGTTACTTCCTTTCTGAATAGATAACTTCCTTTAGCCATTCTTTCAGGAAATGTGTACGCCAAATTCTCTTAGTTTACCTTCATCTGAATATGTCTTGATTTCTCCTTCATTTCTGATGGATATTTTTCTGGACACAGAATTTGGGGTTCATAATTCTTTGTTTTCAACACGTGAACGGTGCTGTGCCACTTCATTCTGGTCTTCACAATTTCCAATTTTAAAAATCTGCTGTTGTTCTAATTGTTTTTCCCCTATAGGAGATGTGTAATTCCTCTCTGACCACTTTCAAGACTTTTTGTCTTGTTCACTCAGCTATCTTGAATCTGTAGGTTTATGACTTTTACTTAATTTAGGGAATTTTCAGCCATTATTACTTTGAATAGTTTTTCCACCCTTTATCCTCTCCTTTAGGACTGTGATGACCCAAATGTTAGGTCTTTTGTTATATTCTGCATGTCCCTGAGGTTCTGTTCATCTTTTTCTATTTTCTCCCTGTAGTTCAGATTGGGTAATTTCTATTTTAAGTTCACCAGTTCTTTCCTCTGTCCTCTCCATTCTGCTGCAAGTCCATCCATTGAGTTTTTATTTCACCTTTTGCATTTCTTTAGTTCTAAAATTCTCATTTGGCTCTTCTTTAGATCTTATATTCTTTGTTGAGAGTTTCTATTTCTTTTCAGAGGGTTCCTATATTTGTTTCAGCTGTGGTCATAGTTCCTCATTGAAGCACTTTTATGACAGCTACTTTAAAATATCTGTGAAATAATTTTAACATCTTTGTCATCTTAGTGCTGGATTCTGTTGATTACCTCTTTTTTTGTTCATTCAAGTTGAGATATTCCTAGTTGTTTGTATGACAAGTGATATTTGATTGATACCCGGCCATTTTAAAATATTATGTTATAGGACTCTGGGTCTTATTTACTTATTTATTTTGTGTTTTAGCAGGCCTCCCTTGACACTGCTCCTCTGACACTGAATGAGGGGGACACCACCTCATGACTGCCACCTGGAGGTGGAATTCCAGGTTCTCCACTTGGCCTCCTTTGACACCCAATGGGGATGGGGCTCCTTATTACTATTGGGCAGAAATGGGAGTTCAAGCTCCCTACTTGGTGTCTGTTGATACCACACCACCTGGGAAAGGGAGGTGAGTCTGGTTACTGCTCCCCACGTGGCCTCATTAATGCTGAGCAGTGGTGAAAGTCCTGACTCTCCAAGAGACCTTCTCTGACACTATCCCAGTGAGGAGAGGAATGAGTTCTTCCTACCACTAAGTAAAGATGAAAGTCCAAGCTCCCATGTGGTCTCCACCGACACCACCCCAGCAGAGGAGTGGGGGCAGCTCACCACAGCCTGGCAAGGGTGGAAGTCTGGGCTCTCGATTCAGTCTTTGCTGATGGAAATGGGAAATTGGCTTTTCTGAATTGCTGGTTTCTCCAAGACACAGTCTAGGATAGATGAGGCCAAAAGAAATCCCAGAGAACCCACCACTGTATTTATTGTTCCTCAGGTTTTGACAGTCTGCCTTCTCTCCACTTTTCAGAGTCTTCCTGTGTTTGTTTTATATATAATGTCCAGGGGATTTTAGCTGAACTTAATAGGATAAATAGGTAAAAGTGTGTCTGCTCACTCCATATTACCAGAAGCCCCCTGCCTAAATTATTTTTAATATTTATTTATTTGTTAATAGATAGTATATTCGCATGGTTCAAAATCCAAAAAGGCACAAAAGGGGGGGTTGGAAAAATTCTCTGCTCATCGTGCTCTCCAAGGCACTCAGTTCCTATTATCATTAATCAAATGTTATCAGCCTTTTGTGCACCCTTTCAGAGATACTTTATGCAGATACAAGCAAATTCGTTTATAAATTTTCTGCTTACTTTACATAAATAGTAAAGTCTTAAGCACACTGATTTAGTGCTTTGACTTTTTTTTTTAGCCACCTTCTTTTAACTTTTTTAAAAATTGAAGCACAGTTGCTGTACAACATTATATAAGTTACAGGTGTACAATACAGTGATTCACAATTTTTAAAGGTTATACTTCATTTATAGTTATTGTAAATATTGGCTACATTCTCCATGTTGTCCAACTTTTTATTTTTAAATAATTATAGATTTACAGAGGTTGAAAAGAAATCTACAGGAAAGTTCTGTGTAGCCTCCCCTCAGCCTCCTTCAGTGTTATAACCATGTTAACATTTTATCCAACTACAGTACAATATCAAAACCTAGAAACTGGCATTGGTACAATCCACAGACTCCACAGGCCATATTCAGATTTCATCAGTTATACACGTGCACTCATGCATGCGTCTGTATGCGTGTGTTGTGTGCACGTGTGTGTAGCTCTTTGCAATTATGTCACATCTGTAGCCTTGTATAACCACAGCCACAATCAAGATGCTCAGCTGTACTATCACAAGATTCCCTTATGTTTTATAACCACACTCATCACCTTACCCCCATCCCTAACATCCCTATTATTGGATTATTTCATAAACAATTCATAAAGAGAATCATTCTTTTTGAAATTTTTCTTAACTCAGCATAATTTCCTTGATGTTCACCCAAGTAGTTGTGTGTATTAATAATTATTTCCTTTTTATTACTGAGTTGTATTCCATGGCATGGATGTACCACGTGTGTTGAACAATTTACCCATTAAAGGACATTTGAGCAATTTCCAGTTTGGGGGCTATTATGAATAGAGCTGCCATGGACATTTGTGTTCAAGTTCCTGAGCAAAAACAAGGTTTCATTTCTCTGGGATAAATGCCCACGTGTGAAATTGTTTGTTCATACGATATGTCCATTTTTTGGTTTTTTTTTTAGTTTTGAAAAAAACTGCTACATTTCCAGAGGAGTCATACCATTTACATTCCCACCAGCAATGTAATTCATATACCATAAAATTCACGCTTTTAGCATGCAAGTCCTGAAGAAGACCCATCTTTTCCCCAACCTTTGGCCACACCATGTGGTTTGTGGGATCTCAGTTCCCTGACCGGGGATCGAACCCGGGCCACAGCAGTGAAAGCGCCGAATCCTAACCACTAGACCCAAAATTCACCCTTTTAAAGTGGACAATCCAGTGGCCTCTAGGACACTCACAAGATTGTACAACCATCACCGTTATCTAATTCCAGAACGTTTTCATTACCCAAAAAAGAAACCCCATTCCCATGAGCAGTCACCTCTGCCCCATCCTCCTTCCAGCCCCTAGCAGCCATTACTTAGAAACCACTTTTTAAATTTCCCCTCAGCCCTTCGATTTATAAGTACCCTATCCTACCTTGGAATATAGAATCTAATTGAAAATAAGTGAAATCACACCCAGTAGAATGTAGGCTTCATGAAGGTAGGGGGTTTATTTATTTACTTAGTCTATTTTGTTCATTGATGAATTCCTAGAACAGACCCTGGCCATAGGAGTTGCTCCATGCTCATTTCTACGAGCACAAGTAAATGGGATAAGAAATGCACGCATGAGTGGACACATTGCCCAAAGTCATTAATGTTAAATTCCAATGTTGGGACAGGACAGAAGTTTCCATTCTTGTTAAACATCAGAATAACCTCCATAGGTTGTGAAAGGTATACATTCATGACTCCAGCCCAGAACTTCTGAATCCAAACCTCTAGGTATGGGATCTGAGATTATTCATTTTTAACCAACACTCCTGGAAGTTCTCATATAAGTAGCTTTACCCCGGTGCACGGGTTAGAGTTTCTAAATTATCAAGGTAGCAATAGGGCTGGATAGGTACTGAGTGCATGAGCTAAGCCCTGGCCAGAAGCCAGTGGATGTGTGTATCCTTCTTTCTCAGAGAAAAAGAAATATAGAAAAATAATTCTGTCCAAAGGATACCTCTGTTGGGGAGGCATGTGATAGGCTAGAAACAGTGGATACTTCAAAGCCAAAGACATAGAAGTTTGAGTTCAGACTCAGTTACTCACCAGCAGAGTTGGACACATTATTTGGCTTCTCTGAGTAGTTCCATCTTTTGTTAAATGGGCAGAATAATAGTTTCTAGCCCAGATGGCTATTGTGAGGATTAAATGAGCTAATCATACAGCATATGCATGTACAAGTGCACATGTGTGCACACACACATGACACACACACACTGTATTTTAACCTACAGACTTCCAGTTATGGAATCAGAAACCCTGAATCTCCGCATTAAAATGGTCCTCAGAATAACAGTATCTCACCTTCCTCTTACAACAGGTATGTCTTCTCCAGCACTCTTAACAGGTAGCCACTCAGTCTCTGTTAGAATGCCTCCTATGCCGGGTGCCTCACTACCTCATAAAGCAGCCCTAGTCTCCAGTGAAATCCCATTATGAGGAAGCTCGTCCTTAGGATGAGCTAAAATCCACATGCCTTTGCCTCCCACCACTGTTCTCGTCCCTTCACTGGAGACCTGAGGAATGAGACAAACCCATTTCCACCTCAGTCTTTCTGGTTAACCAACCTCTTACCGTATAATCACGGCTTGGCAATATATTATCTGAGGAGTGGTGCATCAGACAATGGAATTCTTTCCTGGTGACATCCTGTTTTGCTGCTAGGCTTGAAGCAGTAGGGTTACAAGTACAAATGTCTTTAGAGGCCAGGCAGGTGATGTAAATAAATGAGGTCAGCTCACTAAGGACTACGGCAAAAATGATGACCCAAGCCCCTCTAAGGAGAGGCCGTCTCCACTCAGTTCCACCGGATCTTTTCAGATATTGAAATCTGGGCCTGTGTTTCCAGATACGGTTTTTAACATAAGTATATCCTAACTCCATACCTTTTATGTCAAATCACCCATTTCAAAAATGAGTGCATGTACAAACTAGTGAAATGTGATAAGTTCTGTAGTTTAGTTAATAATATCGTACCAATGTCAATTACCTGGTTTTGTAATGTACCATGGTTAGGAAAAGTATTATCATGTGGGGAAACTGAGTCAAGGGTAGAAGGGGACTTTGTGCTATTTTTGCAACTCCTTGTGAGTCTAAATGCATTTCAAAATTTAAAAAACCTAAAAGGTAAAAATAGGAAACTGCCACTTTTTTAATCAGTCTCTTTTTTAAATGTTGGAAACTTAATTCAGTTAGAAAGCACCCATGTGTTTGCAGGTAAAATAACACTTATCTTGGACCATCCATCTGCAGCTTTCACAGTGTAGCACCATGATTGAGTTTATAAGTTTTGCAGTCAGAGTATTTGAATTTTGGTTCTAGGACTTATTAGCTCTGAGACCCTGGCAAGTTTCTGAGTCTCAGTTTCCTCATCTGTGCAACAGGAGATATTAATATTTCACTGGGTAGTTGTAGGAATTAAAGCCGCAGCATGTTAACATGGGGCCTGGAATACATGTACCGTTCAATTAATGTAGGCACTGTTACCGTCAGGATGAATTCAGATGGAGAGATGCTCAACTCACCACCACGTCGTGCTGGTCTGACACAGTCTATGGACAGATGCCCTGCCTCCTTCTCTCATTTTCACTCCTGCTCAGAGCAGGTTTTCTGACGAAGCAGATTGGTTGAATCCAGAAAGCCAAGAGAAGGGTGCATTCCCCTTTTGCTGCTCAGACCACCTGGAAGCCCCAAAGCCTCCAGTCAGAGGCCGGCATCTCATGAAATGAAAGACACACTGAAATCAGCCGTGCCTGATCTGTCTGCCCCCAAATCGACCACACCACCTTAGCCCTGCTCTTCCCTGTGCAGAAAGCAACGAGGGAGGACAGACAGAGCGAGTGGCTGATTAGAGTTTTTCTCCTGGCCTGAAATTCTTGACAGAGGTCAAGAAGGAAGTGAGAGGTGAAAACAGACACTGGAGTGGGTGAGCCAGAGAGAGGCCTGGGCAAATACACAGCTATGCAGATCACGCCAGGCTTGGAGGGGAACAGGGGGAAAAGGCCCAGCTGGGCTATGTTTGCCCCTGGACCCCAAAGGAGCAGGGGACCTGCACCATCCGGGGTCCAGAATTTCACTCCGGTGAGGCCAAGAGGCTTTGGTGGAGGAAATTGGGACCCAAACTCCAGGATTCATAAACTCTCCCTCTCTGTATATCAGGAGCAGAATGGTGGGCATCAAACAACTGCTTAATAGGAAGGAGGGAAAAAAAGGAGAAAGAAGAAAAGGAAGGGGGAATGCAGACAGAATTCACTCCACAAATGTGACTCAGGTGCCTCCTCTGGGCCTCGCACTGTGTTTGGAAGCAGGGACAGTGCAGTGAACACAAGGGGATCCTCTCTTGGAGCGTATACTGCAGAAGAGACAAAGCAAACCGTCAAATCCATCACTGGTCAGTTTGTAAAAAGCACTGGGAAGAAAAACAAAGCCAGGTGCTCTGCTTTTACCAGGTGAGCAGGAAGGACCTTTCCGAGCAGGTGGCAGTAGAGACTGGGTGTGAACAATGAAGGAGCAAGCTGTGCAGAGACCCAGGGGGTGAGCTTCCCAGGCAGAGGGAGCAACAAGGGCCGAGGCCTCAAGGCTGGAGCCTGCCTGGGCTGTTCCAGGAGCAAGGGGCCAGAGAGGTAGAGAGCCGTGGGGACGAAGCCCCAGAGGCAGCAGGGAAAGACCCAGGTGGGCAAGGATGGAAGCACAGGGTCGTCATGATGCTACTGCAATGGTTCAGATCCACGAAGGCACCTTCCATTAACTCCTCATGCTTTGCAGGCATTTTTCAGGAAGTTTAATCACACCCACTCTCCTCATGCTGTCATCCTCATTCTCCAATGCCAGTGCCCAGTGGCTTGCCCCAGACCACACCCACGTGACCATCCTAACGCCGGTCTGTAGGATTCCCCGCTCCGGTCCTCAGAAATCTCCCACTTACCTGGCACTGCCTTCCCAGCTCTCCCTCCTAGTCCAGAGTCAGAGGGATGCTTCTCACACATTCACACAGTCAATGGATTGCAAGGGTTTGCTGTAATGGCCATTATTCATCAAAGCTGACTTTTACGCCATCTCAGAAGTGTGGTGGCAGCCTGGCTAGCACGCAGGACCACTGACACGCAGGACCACTGACGTGCATGACCATCAACACAGATTTGTTCCTGTGTTCTTTCTCCCCACCAGACTGTGCGCTCCATGAAAACAGAGGTGACTTCTGTGTTTTTTTGACAGAGGCATCCTCAGCCCCTAAAGAGTGCCTGGCATAAAAATATACCATGGTTATGTAAGATGCTAACATCAGGGGAAGCTGGGCGAAGGATACATGGCACTTCAATTCTGTCTTACCTTTGCAACTCATCTATAAATCTAAAATTATTCTAAATTTTTTTTTTTAATTAACAGTAATGCTGGCTGGCAAAAGTAAATAAATAGAAGTGGATTTCAACGAATGTGAACCTGGCTTACTTGCTCCTTTTCCTGCAGCTGTCATTCTTAAGCCTCACCCCCAGAGCCCTGGGCCATCCCTTCGAGCCTCCGGAATAAATATCCGCCAACGTCTGAGTGTAGGTAACGCCTACTGCCAGGCGCCCAGAAAACTCCCTAACGTCACCCAGCCTACCCGTCGTCAGGTGCATCGACCTCAGCAAGGAAGGCAATTGAAGGATTTTATTTTCCCAGCACTTCGCGGAGCTCACTCAACCCATCAAAATAACTGTTTGACTTAATGTGAAATGTGAGCTCTGCAGCTGCATGTCTGCCCTCCCCGGAACTTGGGACTGGCTGCTGGCTGCTGCTGGCGTCACGTCAGTGTCTGGAATTAACAGCAGTTTGGAAGTTTCCCTAATTAGTTACAGCACCATTCGAGGCGTCATTTTATTTTATTTTATTTTATTTATTTATTTTTTAATGAGCCAAATAACATATTGCCGCTTAAATTTCTGGGAGACAGGAAGCTATAAATAAAACTATAATTCACTTTAAGTCTATCACACAGATATACCGAGTTCAGAAGTAAGTTTTAATTTGACTAATGAGATGAAACTTTCTCTGTAGGGTGCGGACTGTGGGTATGAATGTCTCTCTGTCATACAGAGTGGTGGCGTTCCCCAAAGCCCAGGGAGACAGTGCAGCCCAGAGACAACCAACAAAACTTGATCTGCTCAACAGAGGGCATGCGTGGGATCCAGGAACCCCAGTGCCAATGCAGATCTCTGACCTGGCTCTCCTTCCTTCCCCAGGCCTCAGTTTCCCCTTACAGACAAGGAGGAGGAGGAGACTTATGCTTCCATCAGAAGTTCTTACAAACATGAGAAAATCTGACATATGTGAAAGTAGCTGATCCAAGAGATCTGGTGGTGTGGTGTAGTGGTTAAGGGCTTGTACTCAGAAGCCATACTGTTTGGGTTCAAATCCCGCTTTCTTCATTACCTGGCTGTGTCAACTCAGGCAAATTACTTACTCTCTCTGTGCCCCACTTTCTCTGCCCATGAAACACTCATTTGGCTTCTTGAATAACTTAATTGCTTAGAATTTACAGAGAGGATGTAGGGAATTCTCTGTAAGTCTTATCTAGTAGATGTATTGTTAAAGAGCCATTAAAATGGTTTTGTGGTTCAGATATTACAATGGTCTGTGGGGCTCCAAAGAGCCACAGTATATAAATAGATCTACAGTATATCTGTGATATTAAAATATAATGAGGGATGGGGGCATTAGGGAACAAGGTTGAGAAACACTCAAACACTTATCTACTTGTGTGCAAAGTTTATCAGGCATGTCCCTTGTCTGATCTTAACTGTTGGGGTGTAAGGTTTTGGGACCAGACAGGCCAATATTTAAATCTGGATCTTCTACTTATGAACTGTGTGATCTTAGGAAGAAGCAACTTTGCTTCTCTGTACTTGGGTTTTCTTATCTATCAAATGGAGCTATTAAAGTTGTGGGGAGGATAAAATAAAATTAATGCATGGCGAGAGCTTAGTACAATGCCTGCCGTACAATAAACACTCAATATATGGCAGCTATTATTGGGATTGTTTTCCTCATTATTTTCCCAAGCATATAAAG
This sequence comes from Balaenoptera acutorostrata, assembly GCF_949987535.1. Classification (NCBI taxonomy): domain Eukaryota; kingdom Metazoa; phylum Chordata; class Mammalia; order Artiodactyla; family Balaenopteridae; genus Balaenoptera; species Balaenoptera acutorostrata. The sequence continues at coordinate 18,473,410 of NC_080078.1, read as the reverse complement.
AGCCTAGCGCATGACGGGCACACGATCAATGATAGCTCTGCAGTGCCTCTGAGCCATCGCAAGGCTGACACGTTCTCAGGCTCTTTCTCGCGCTCTCTAATGATGCCAGGGAAATGCTGCTGTTTGCCATGCAAATATTTCACTGTTGGTCTGTAATCATAGCATCACATCATCGAGTGGACCGTAACAAGACAAACGCACTGATGTGGGATGTTTGCAACCGCTCGTCCGTTCCTGGCGGATCCGAGGGAGCTGCAGAGGCAGCCGGCCGGCCAGTCGCCAGCTTCTCCGGGCACATTTCTGGAGACGATGCCTGATTAGTGTCACAGGGCACGGAGCGCCTCCTCTTATACAGTCAATTCCTGGTCAGCTGAGATGCCCTAAAGAAACAGCCACTTTTAAATAATCAATGTGGAATTTAAATGATTGAAAAGTGTACCTCGCCACTCCAGGGTTCCCACCGGAGCAGAAAGAATTCTGGACTTGTGCTCAGGGAAGATAATTGGAGAATGGAGGCCACCCAGGGCACTCCCCTGCACCCAGGGGCCAAGGCCTGTGTCGCGACTCCCACCACCCAGAGGGCCATCTTGGCTACTTTGCAAACCCCTCGGCATTCACGGTCGGGGATGTATCTTTTTCCTGCTCTAAGTGCCTTCCCTAGGTTTTATCTAAATTCTTCTCGTTGTAGATGGAATCCATCTCTCACTGGATCTTGGGGACTCCTAAGTATGGCTTCCACTTGGTTATGGAGAGTGGAAATGGGGGCACTGCGGGCCAGCAAGTACACCAGCTTAGCCCCTCCAGCCTGCTTACTCAGCCGGTCAAGGTCAGGTGTGGAGGGGGTACCTCCCTTCTGACTGTCCAGGAGTCTCCTTGGGGATGACAAGGGTCCTGAGGCATGCTGGGGTAGTGCCTACACAGACGGAGTCCAGCCTTTGGGCCTGGCCTGAAGACAGTCACTCTGTGCAGTCAGCTGGTACATGGAGAGAAGAGATTATCCCTGTGCTTATAAAGAAGCCTCATGAGCCTAGCCTCCAGGGTCCCATGCACCGTGTGGCTAGCTGGTCAGCACGATTTATTTACAGGGAATCTATGCTGTACCAGGTAGATGCCTGAAATTAAACAAAGGGCAAACAAACAAAATCAACATCGACATCAACAACAAACTAAGTCACTACCCTCATGGGGCTTACCTTCTAATGAAGATGGGCAATCAAGATGTAAGGAGTGGTAAATTCGATGGAAAAGAATGAAGCAGAGTAAGAACATAGCGAGTGAATGGAGGGGCTGTTTCAGGCAGAGTGGTCCGGGTGAGCTCTTTGATGGGGAGACGTTGAACCAGAAGCCTGTAAAAGGGTGTGTGGGGGGGGGTGCACAGGGAAACATGTATATCTCACAGAGAGGAAAGCCTGGGGAGATGGAACACGCTTGGTGGGTTCAAGAAAAAGCACAATGACCAGTGGGGCCAGAGTAGATGGAGCAGGTAGGAAATGATAGGAAGGAGGGCAGTCTGGCAGAAACCCATCTCATGGGGCCTGCAGGTCATGGGATGGCGGCTAGACTTCATTCTAAGCAGAATAAGAAGCCACTGGAGCCTTGACAGCAGGTGATCTTTACTTTTACAGGTTGACTCTGGCTGCTGTGTGGGCAATTTTAAACTGCCCCCCAAAGGTGGTGCCGAAGTTCTGGCTAGTGTGTGTAAGTTCCAGAAGGCTGTGATGTGTCTTATGGGGAAAATGATGCATCAGTTAAGCTTTGTTCAGGCATGAGTTATAGTGCTGCTGGCTGTGAGTTCAATGTTAATGAATCCACAGCATATATTACAGAAGCTGTGTTTAAATAGAAACACACACTAAACAAAGCTAGATATTGATCGATGGACGAAAACGTCATGACCAGAAGCTCACAGGAACCTAACCCCATATTTCACCAACAAGCGATACATTATTCAGTATTCATGAATTTAGCATTTGTGGCGACTTTATAGAACATAATAACCATGAATAAAAAGCATCAACTGTAAATGGATTCAGAATATATTTTGGAGGTAGAGGGCAAGAGAGGAACATCATCTGATACCGTCCTTCCACATGTGTTCCTTCCTTGGCAAACCCAGGAGGGGAGGATTACTTAGCTCATTTTACAGATGAGAAAACTGAGGCCAACAGGTGAAATCACACTGCTAGTTAAGGCAGCATCGAGGTACTAACCAAGGTCTAAATCCAGTCCTCTCTTTCTCAGTGTATTCATTTGCTAGGGCTGCCATAATAAAATACCACATGCTGGGCGGCTTAAACAACAGAAATGTATTTTCTCACAATTCTGGAGCCTGGAAGTCCAAGTTCAAGGTGTCAGCAGATGTAATTTCTTCTGAGGCCTCTCTTCTGGGCTTGCAGGCTTCTAGCTGTGTCCCCATGTGCTCTTTCCTCTGTGCCTGCCCATCCCTGATGTCTCTCTGCATCCAAATTTCCTCTTCTTGTAAGGACAGTCATTTTGGATTAGGGCCCACCCTAAGGGCTTCATTGGAATCGAATCCCCTCTTTAAAGACTGTCTCTAAGTGCAGTCACATTCTGAGCTACTGGGGGTCAGGATTTCAACACATGGATTTCAGGGAGACACAATTCAGTCCATAAGTACTCAGCAACAGCTGTCCTTTCTCTCACTCTCCTTTCTCTCTCCATCAATTGTAAAATAAGGGTCTGTAGAGTCCTGGAGGGGTGGGGGGTATTGTCCATTCCTCCCTGATGCTCTAGGTGCACATGTTTATCCCTTCACTGAGGCCAGAATGGCAGCCTAGAGCACCCAAGGAGAAAAGAACAGGCGGGAACAAGAAAGCTGAGAAGTCATCTTTGGTTCCGTGACCGCGTAATTCTCTCCGTCTTCCTTGCCATGTGATTCTTTCTGCCATTTAATCAACTGAGTCCAAAACTGTGAGAGAAAGGAAACCACCACCTCAGGTCCTCAGCGCTCCCTGAGGGATTATGGGATTTTACATAATTAATTAGGAGCCGTGTCATTTCAAGCCGGCTCCCCTCTGTTGAATATTGTATGTCGCCTCTTCACTATTTCTCAGCTCTTATTTCAAAAGGGAAACATGATTCGCTGGGACAAAACTGCCTCTCCCCGGTTCTCTGCACGGCTCTTCCAGTTTCTGCTGACCATAATTTGCTGCCGCCCCCTATTTCTCAGCCCCCCTAACCCAACACCTGGCCTTCAAGTCCAGCTGGGAGGCATGGGGTCCCTCCACTGTGTTCGGTTTGAAGCCTGGGCAATGAGAAAGCAGGCTTCCTGGGCTGAAAGCCTGCCTTGGCAAAATGGCTCACCTCTCCTCATCTGCAAAATGAGTTTGAATTCTTTTCTTGACGGGTTCACATGGAGAGATGAAAAGCCCCGTTGCTGCCCAGAACCTGTAAAGTGCTTTACACACTAGAAGTGCTCTACAAATATTATTATTATCAATGTGCTTTGGAAAGAACTGGCTCTGTAGCCACAAGCAGCAGCAGTGACATGGGAATTCTGATAATGCTGGAGGTGCCAGGCTTCTCTGCTCTCTCCTAGGTGTCACTGGGGGCTGCCAGAACATTCCTGACCCGGCAGCCATCCTGGTGCAGATGGTGGGGAAGGAGAACATCACAGATGATCTCGTTCTGTGTCCTACAGGTTTATGCCTTCAGGGCCCCAGTCGGAAGAAGGAATAGATGAAGCAGTCCAGATGTTTCTCAGAAAATATGGAGTTGAGGGAATATGGGAATTACAGATTTTTCTTTCAAATTCCTTGTCTTGGAAACATTGAGCATGCTACATAACGCACCCGACAGGCAGAATCCGACCGAGGGGAGTTCAGTTAAAACTCTGAAGTTGGTTTCTGTGCGAGATACTTGTGCTCTTTTTTGCATCCCCTGAGCCTACCTGGAGGTCATCAGCAGGCAGTGTCTCTCCGTCTGAGGATGGTCTGTGTGGTCAGGTCAGAATGCTCAGCCCTCACCTGGGGCAGCCTGGAAGTGTCTGAGTGTCAATGCCCCTGGAGCAAACCCCCACTGGAGGAATAGGGGTGAGTGAAATATATTAGCTTGCTCGGCCTGCAAGGGGAAAATCTGACATTCTTTCAGAGGGTCCCCAGCAGGACTGAGCCCCTCTTGCCCACTGCAGGAAACTGTCAGCACAGCAATGCACTGTTTTTTTGCTTTTTGGGTTTTTTTAAACCGAAGTATAGTTGATTTACAATTTTGTGTTAATTTCTGCTGAACAGCAAAGTGACTCAGTTATACATACATACATTCTTTTTTATATTCTTTTCCATTATGGTTTATCCCAGGACATTGAATACAGTTCCCTGTGCTATCCAGTAGGACCTTGTTGTCCATCCATTCTATATCTAATAGTTTTCATCTACTAACTCCAGACTCCAAGTCCATCCCTCCCCTACATCCCTCCCCCTTGGCAACCACCAGTCTATTCTCCATGTCTGTGAGTCTGTTTCTGCTTCATAGATAGGTTCATTTGTGTCATATTTTAGATTTCACATATAAGTGACATCATATGGTAGTTGTCTCTCTCTGCACTGTTTATTGGTTTCCGTCCTTCCCTGTCTCACTTCCCTATTCCCTCCATGGTTCCTGGCATCACGAGTTAATGAACTACGTGCACCCAAATTCCTGCCTCAGGATCTGCTTCAAACAGAACCCAAACTAAGACAGTGCCTATTCAATGTTCCACAAGTAGTATCTTTGATACCCATGACAGCCAAATAGCCTGCTTCAACTTGCATACCTTTAACCATGGAGAGTTCACTACCTCATGAGGTGGTCCATTCCATTCTTAGGCAACTTTGACCCTTACGAATTAAAATGTAAATACTCTTTCTTATAATGAACAGCAATCTACCTTCTCTCTCCAGGGCCTGTTCTCATTTGATATTACTTGACATCCCTTCACTATCTTGGTCCCTCTTGCTGGGCAATAGCTGTTTTTCAGGGTAATACTCAGAACCAGATACAAGAATGCAAGTGGGGTCTGACCAGCCAAGAGCAGAGTAGTGCTGGTAGTGTTGTCTCCTCCCTTCTCCTGGGCACCAGGCCTCTCTTTCTTTTTTTAAAAAAAATGTGATGATCCATTTATTTATCTATCTATCTATTTATTTATTTATTTATTTATGGCTGTGTTGAGTCTTCGTTTTTGTGTGAGGGTTTTCTCTAGTCACGGCAAGAGGGGGCCACTCTTCGTTGCGGTGCGCAGGCCTCTCACTATCGCGACCTCTCTTGTTGCGGAGCACAGGCTCCAGACGCGCAGGCTCAGTAGTTGTGGCTCACGGGCCCAGTTGCTCCGCGGCATGTGGGATCTCCCCAGACCAGGGCTCGAACCCGTGTCCCCTGCATTGGCAGGCAGACTCTCAACCACTGCACCACCAGGGAAGCCCCTGGCCTCTCTTTAATGTAACCTGAAAGTCTGTTGTAGCCCTGGTTTACTCTGAGAATATGGATGATCTTAGCAGAAGCTCATAATAGCCTGTGCAGCCAGCCCAGCTCTGAATGCCTAGCAATTGTGATATTCCCAGTAGAGGAAAAGGAAGCAAGACACGGTCTGGAGTAGGGACAAGATGTAACATAGGACATAGGATCTGGCCTTAGAGAGGGCCAGTAGGCCAAGGTGAGATATATTCATTAGACTCACAACTGTATTTGAAGCCCAACTCAAGGTGGCCTGAGCAATAAAAAGGGCACATTGGGGCTTCCCTGGTGGCGCAGTGGTTAAGAGTCTGCCTGCTAATGCAGGGGACACGGGTTTGAGCCCTGGTCCAGGAAGATCCCACATGCCGCGGAGCAACTGGGCCCGTGAGCCACAGCTACTGAGCCTGCGCGTCTGGAGCCTGTGCTCCGCAACACGAGAGGCCGCGATAGTGAGAGGCCCGCGCACCGCGATGAAGAGTGGCCCCCACTTGCCGCACCTAGAGAAAGCCCTCACACGAACCGAAGACCCAACACAGTCAAAAAAATAAAATAAATAAATAAATAAATAAAGTAGCTATTAAAAAAAAAAAAATTGGAGTCATCAAAATATTCTTTAAAAAAAAAAAAGGGCACATTGGCTCATGTCTCTGAGAAGCCCATGGTGGATCAAGTTACAGCTCCCCAAATATGTCATAGGGAATACATCTGTTCTTATCACTCTATCTGATTCCTTTGTGTGGATTGTATGCCCAGGCAGGCTCTCATCTCCTGGTTATACAGACGTTCTCCAAAAGCTACAGACTTACATCCTCCTAGTTTAGCAATGTCAGGGCAAAGAGGAGGCCTCTTTCCCAAGAGAACTAACAAATGTTGGTTTCATTCTTATTTGACAAGCCTGGGTCATCTACACAGCCTGGAGCTGGGAGGTGAGGTCAGCCTCACCCAACCATGTAGACTAAGAGTGGGGGAAGGGTGGTTTCCCCAAAAGAAGGATGGAATCCCGTTACTAAAATGAAAGAGGAAAAACCCAAGATAGCTACTCCAGGCATCCTAGAATTCCTGTACGACTCCAGACCATCATGAGTATATGAGAGCTCTGAGTTCCAAAGGTGGATCAGGGCAGTAGAGTTTCCAGGGTGGATGCCTAAGACAATGGGGTCATCCATGGTAGCAAGGTCCAGACCCCTGGGTAAGTGTTAGCAGGACAGGGTATGTGGTGACATTACGGTCAAACTAAATTGAGCCTTTACTGTGGGAAAGGCACTGTGCTTTATATGCATTATCCCAGCCACTTTCAGGATGCTCCCACGATTGTCATTTTACATATGAGGAAACAGAAGTGCCAAAAGGTTAATGAACTTGTATCCAAGGTCACACAACTAGTGACAGGACAGGATTTGAGTGCAGAGTCTCCTCCAGAGCTGCAGTTCTCAACCTTGTTTGTGCATTAGAATGACCTAGAGAAATTCTTAAAAACCCCTATGCCAGGCTACAATGCAGATCACAAACTCTGGGAGTGGGACCCAGGCATTGATATTTCTTAAAGCCCCCCACTACCACCATTCCACCCAGGCCAGTGATTCCTATGTACAGCCATGACTAAGAACAACAACTGGTCTGGAGTCTACACTTCTAACCACTCCTCATGGGAGAGCTTCTCATTGGACAGAGTTGAGCAGGCTGGGCCTAGACCAAGAGTTGGGGATAATGAGCCATTTCCTTTCATGTAAATTAGCTTCACTTCTCTCTGCAAAGCCAGTGTAATCTCTTCTCCCAGACAACACTTCCGATTCCACTCTCCAGCAGATTTTAATCATCCTCCTTTTCATCTGCTCTGGCATCTCAGAGGGAAGGCTCCAAGGATGGGAGCCCTGTGCATGTTGGATTTAAGTCACATTTTTCTGAGTGTCCCCAATCCCAGGACTGAGGACAAAAGTTGGAAGCTTTATAAGAGACAAACTTGATCTCATTCTCACACATTTCACAGATGAGGAAACTGAGACTCCTTTGCCTCTCCTCTCACTTGCATTTTCTTGCTGGACAACTCACTGGCAAGCAGTCACAATAACGGAAAGGCTGAAGGACAGGGTATAAAGAAAAAGACCACTGTTAAGGACTAAATATGTGTGCCTCCCCCCATATCCCTATTTTGAAACCCTACCCTTAAATGTGATGATATTAGGAGGTGGGACCTTTGGAAAGTAAGATTAGGTGAGGTCATGAGGGTAGATCCCTGACAAATGGGATTAGTGCCCTTATATGAGTCACCAGAGAGCTTGCTTTCTCTCTCTGCTCTCCGCCATTGAGGACACAAGAAGTCAGCAGTCTGCAACCCAGAAGAGGGTCCTCACCAGAACTTGACCGTGCTGGCACCCTGATCTGAACTTCCAGCCTACAGAACACTGAGAAATAAATTTCTATTTTTTCTAAGCTACCCAGTCTACGGAATTTGTTACAGCAGCCTGAACTGTTAACTACTAATCCACAATTCCATCTATCTATCAAGACTCACTTCTCCAAAATCCCCCAGATAGCCCCAAACTTTCTAAACCATCCAATTATTCTAAAAAGCATTTGTTGAGCACTCAGTGTTTCATAGGCTGTAAGAATATAAGGAATTTGAGATACAGGCCCTACCCTGGAACACCTTCAGAGTGTGATAGGTTTTTTGGTTACCTTCCTTCCCAAGGACCATTCCTCTGCCCTCTTCTAAGCTGCCTGAACCTGCTTTCAACAGCAGAAACTGAAATCACAGACACTTGTTTTCCCAGCCTCTCTTGCAGCTAAGATTGTGAACCTTATGGCCAATGGGAAAATCAGCTAGGGGACAAGGGAAACATTGCCTTCCTGATTAAGAAAGAGAAGTGTATTAAGAGAGCATTATTCACTGACCTGCCCTTGCCCCTTCCTGCTTTAGAATGAGTTTGCATGAAGACCAGGAGTCCTAGAGGCTATGAGAGGAGATATTGTCAACGTACTGTCGAGATATTGTCAACATACTGTAGACATGGGAAGAGCTTGTGTCTGCAATTCACTGTTGAGCTATTGACCCACTCCTGCGGTGACCCACATTTCCTCTTCTGGTTATAATAGAAAACAAAATCTCCTGTTGTTCTGGCCACTTTTCATTGGGTGTTCTGTGCCTTATGGATCAAAGCATTATTTTCTGAAACAGAATCATATGAATAGACTTAGATCTCTTCCTCTTTCTGGTTATGAAATTCTTGGCTAGTTAAATACCCTCTCTGAGACTTAAATTCACAAAATATAAAACAGGAATAATGATGACTACCTAGCTGGCTTGTTGTGGGGATTAACTGCGATAACAAATGTGCATGTATATGAGGCAGAGTTGGTGTTTTATAGATGACCATGACTCTTCCTTTTTCCTGCCAAATACAGTACAGCATAGGAGTTATAAGCTCAGGCTTTGGAATCACCCAGACATAGACTTGAATCTGGGCTCTGACACTTAATCTGTGACCTTGACCAAGTCATCTTACTGAGAGCTCATTTTCCTGATCTGTAGAATGGGCATGATATTGGCATCTGCCTCCCTGGGCTGTTGTAAAGATTAGGGAGGGAATTGCTTGTAAAGATCTGGACAGAGAGGCAATACATAGCAAACATTCAATATATGTTAACTATTGCCTTTATGTTGAATTAACTGTCTGAAAAGAAAATGATAAAGCCAATGAGAAATAATGCTGTAATTTTACTATCCCCAGCCTCACTTCCTCCTTTGAAACAGAAGCCTGATTTTGTTTCAGATACTGTTTGGACATACCCCATCCCCACCTGAGCTCACCTCAGATGCCATGGATGGACCTGTTTGCACTAAGGCAATCCCATCCCTTTGCCAGTGACAGCAGTGCTGGGAAATGGGCATGTGACTTTTCTCTCACCAATGGGGGAAAGGCTGCTGGACAGGTTTCAGCAAAGTTTTCTCTCTCCCAGGACAGCTCCCATTGGAAGAGATGCTCTCTCTTCTTGGTCTGGATATTTTAATGTTTGGTTGTGATAACTGAAACAGCTGTAGGCATCTTCCTACCAATTGAGGAGGAAGCCAGCCTCCAGGATTGTACGGAGATGAGCAGGGTGAACATGGGTCTTTGAAGATGTGGTTGAGCTATTAGTCACCAATCCTAAAACCCTCCCTACCCAGAAGTCTATACATTAGGGGTCAATATACTTCTGTATTGTTTAAGCCAGTTCAAGGTGATGTTTCTGTTGCCTATGAACAAAAGCATCCTAATTGATATAGATGATCTCTGCCATGTTGCACCCTCAGTAGCCAAGATAGACATCAGAGAGCTCATCCTGTCTCCAATACACAAATAAGAGGATGAAAGCCCAGAGATGGGAAGCAACTTGCCCCAGGGCACACAGCTAGTAGGGGGCAAAGCCATAATGAACACACATGTTTCTCACCCTCATACCCTTCTCTCCTTGTACCCACCTCTCGGAAGAGGAAAGGCCGATATGATCTGAATAGAAGGAAAAGAGGAATGAAAACCAAGAAACAAAACTTCTTGCAGGTCCTCCGGGAGATCTCATGATTCTCAAGGAGCCCCTCGGCCCTCTCCCAGCCTCTAGCTCATCAGGGCTCAGACCTACTTAGCGTTCTCTGCACTGTGATGGATGTGGTATTAAATGCCAGAGCGGGGCCTGATACGCTTTCTTCTGGGACTGATGGCCCTCGGGACAAGTTGTAGATCAGGGTGATGACAGGGCACTGATGAAATGCTGCACTGTGGTCAGCCCGACCCTTCCGCTTAACTGCACCATTCACAGCGCTGAGCGTCAGGGCAGTAACTCTCAGACACAGAGAGAGAACTGGCATCGAAACACTAGTGGTAACCTCGGCTTCAGACAGACCCAGCAGACGTCAATGCATCTGAGATCAGCTGCATTTTCGTCTCTTTGCCAGGTCAGGGTTGAGGACTCATTCTGCATAAGCATGCTGGGGCTGACCTTGGATTCAAGTGCACTGATTCCCACAAGAGTAAATGATCCTATAATAGAGAGATCATTCCATGGCAGAGACTGTTAGTGCCCACCTATATTGAGGCCCCCTCCTCTTCTGCTCTTCTGGGTACTTGGAAGGATCACATTTCTCCACACATACCCCCACCCCCTGCAAGGTGGGGTTATGCAATTAGTTCTGGCCAATTGGCTGTAAGCAGAATAGATGCATATATCTTCTGGATCAAAGCATTTAATTGCTAGTATGAAATCTTCCAATTTCTCTTCCCTGCCTTGGCGATCATGAAAACGTGTGTATGATGGAAATGCTCTAAGATGGAAGCAACCTGGAGCTCAACATCACGACGTGAAGACAGCTGCCCAGGAGAGTACATACTGTCAATCTACAGTAAGAAGCAGAGTTTTGTGTGTAGAGTCACTGAGATTTCAGTGTTGTCGTTGCAGTGTAACCTAGCCTGACACAGAAGTCTAATCAATATCAGTATCAGCCACCACCATCTACAAGCACTTACTAGGTTTCAGGGACTGTGCTAAGATTTCTATGGGCCTGACATCATTTGAATCCCACATTAACCCTGTGAAAGAAGATTTGTGATTTTCCCAGGGTCAAACACCCAAGGCATGATAATGCAGTGAATTCTCATATCCACACTGATCTTACTACAAGGATTGATATGACTTTACACTTAAACGTGGGGGAAAAACCCCACAGAGAGAAGGACTTTTATACTCTATTGAAAAAATTGGAAAATTCTGTATATAAGATGACTCCAATTATTTTTACATACACACACAAGAAAGTGAGACAGAGACAGAGACAGAGAGAGAATGGAAGTGAACCACAATATATGCAGCTGAAATCTTTAATGAGTGGTTTTAAGAAGATTTCTATTTTATTTTTATATGCTTCTATAATCTTTTAGGTTTTCTACAATGAATAAATATTATCTTACAGACAGGAAAAATGTATTTTTAAAAAGTAGGATAGTATCTTAAATAGAATGCAAATTACTGATGTCCAAAACATGCACAACTCAAGAAGACTTGAGGAGTGATGGAGAACAGATGCTTATTAACCCCTACTACATGTCTGGCTTTTTTGTGTGTGTGTATGTTATGGCATTTAATCCTCCCAATGATCCTGAGAAATAAGGACTAATTTTCCCAATTTGCAGATAAGAAAGCTGGGATTCCGAGAGCTCAAGTGACTTGCCTAAGGTCACACAGCTATGACGTGACAGAACCCGGCTTTTGGACACAAAACTCATGTTCTTTTCACTGCACAGCGCTTGCCGTGATTAGCCCCCCTCGGCAGTAGTTCATAGTTTATTTTTTAATCTTACATGCATCCGTTTGCATGAACGTAGGGACGCCTGAATTTTACCCCACACCAGAGTCACACCTCCCCATGAGGGTTCTCACAAGAAACAATGGCAAATGAGAATCAAGCTATGAATGCATTGCTTATCCACATGAGTAATCGTAGGGATTTATGGAAATTTACTCTTTAGGTACAAGGCAGATGAAGTCTGACACTGTTTAGTACAGTGTCCGGCACACGGAACACTCTCAAGCCCTGGCAGCTGCTGTGTGCAGAAGACAGTGGTGCTTCCTGCGCCCGCTGCCCTGGCTTCCCCTGCAGCAGCAGCTGCTCTCGCTGCATTTGGAGCCTGAGTTTGTTGGCACCGCTAGGTTTGTTCCATGCAGCCTCCTGGAGCTGCCCCCGTGGAACTTGTTCTCTCTGGAGCTGCGGGTGCCAGTCTCATCCTGCCCATCTCAGCAAAGGGGTTCTGGCTGAAGCAAGAGAGGGACCTCCCACCAGTATATGTAACTCCTGAACTAGGCTTCTTAAAAAGAGGAGTTTCTCTCTAGGAGCCACTGGATCCAGAGAGTGGAATTCAAGAGTGTGAATGAATACCGACATCCGCATCCCCAGACAACTGGAACATGAAGAGCCCCGGAGCCGGGGCTGAGACAGTGACCGGGCGAGGCCGCCTGGGAGGGAGGCTCAGGGCACATCTTGGAAGCCCAGTGGCCACCATCTCTGGGTCCCACAGTCTGACTAACTTCTAGCTCTTTAACCAACAGAGGGGGATGAGAGTACCGCTCTTTTTTTTTCGCCAAACAGCACGGAGCAGGACAAATATGGAACAGAAAACCACTGCCTCCCATATTCCAAGACAGAAAGGGCCTGGGTAGTTGAATAGAGAGGCCTGAATGTGACAGTAAAACATTAGAGGTACCTGAAAGTGTCTATAGCTATAGCTATAGAATTACAGATATGT